>NW_028279199.1:0-175492 GCF_059751315.1 Micrasema longulum | reverse complement strand
TCTAAATCAACGTATCATGTTCCAAACGGCTGAGATAAGCACATCTCGTGACAAAGAGCACATAGGTTTTTACATCCTTTTCTTTTCTTGTTTCTGATGAGATGTTTTGTTTTGGCTTCAACCTGATTGAAAGTTAACAGGTTTTCTAGGCTCATGTTTGAAGAGTAAATTTTAGTTTGCCTTTTTCTTTCAAAACTTCCTCCGCACATTCGCCATCCCACCATCGGGCTGGAGGGGGTTTATTTCCATTACTTTTTGTTTTCATAGGGGCATATTTGTCTGCTGCATAGACTATGTATGATGATAATGCTTCATAGCATTTCATCACATTTTCTTTCGTCGGAGAGGGCAACTCGTTCACTTTGAGTTCAATGTCATCAGAGAAGTCTCTCCAATTAACCTTTTCTGTGATGTATCTTGGTCTTCGCCTTCCCTCATAGGATATACCACTTTGGCAATATCTATAGCGGAACATGTTTTTGTTTTCAATTGATTTATTTTACAAAAATATTTCAAGGCACACACAACACATTTTTTTTTTACCATTATTTAAATATACATATATTGTCAAATAAAAATACCTAGCAATTATAGAAAAAAGGATGCTATCCTCTCTAAATTAAGACAATAATCGCTACAGATCGACTATCATCACTAATTGACTATTGTTACGATGGTGCGATTGCAGTGCTGCAGATTGTAAGATCCACCACACTGAGTCGTTAGTTTGGGAGTTGACGACGATTCGGGGAGCCATTATTAAAGATACAAATATTTATCTCAACAATGTCTCTTTCCACCCTGTCGCAAGTCGGAGCACCCCACAAGGCATGGTGAGCATTAAAATCTCCTAGGATAAGGAACGGAGGAGTCAATTTGGATAACAACATCGACTTCGGAGGTTTGTTAGATGGGGAGATGTATATGGAGAGGATAGTCAAGTCATTAACCTTCGCAGCTGTCACTTGAAAGGGACAACTTTCAGGCTTGACGTTGACAAGGATAAAAGAAAAAGAGTTTCTGATGAGAAGGGTAGAGCCACCTTTCCCATCGTCATGGTCATATCAAAGGGAGCGAAATCCTCAGAATCTAATAGTAGATCCCGGGATAATCCATGTCTGCAAGATAGCCGCCAGAGAGATGTATTCTTCTTGAATGGTGTACACAAAATCTTCTTTTTAGTTCAGGATACTCCGACTGATCCACTGAAGAATCCTCATCTGAGAAACCATGGCGGTAGTTAAGGAGAGATTAAAATAATTTTAAGAGAGATTAAATAAAATAATGAATTTGGTAGAAATCACTGAGTTATTCGATGTTGGGACTGTGCTGGGGAAATCACACCTGTTAGGTCCCGAAGGAAGTTGTAGACTCGGGAAAAAAGGAGTGAGGAATCGTCATAAAAAACATTGGGTTTAGAGGAAGGTTATTTTGACCTCGACTTTTTATCCACTGTTTTTTTTAAGAATGTTGACGGGGAGGTTTGAGCGATAGTTTTCGCTTTGTTGTTTTACAGACGATTTCTGCGTAAAAAAAATGTCGCTTTTACGAAAAATTTTGCCACGTACGATATACTTTTTTCAGCCATCGCATATTTATTTATTTTTTTCTTTTTAGCTCAGGGCACAGATTGCTGGTGGAAAAGTGGTTACCGGAACAATAAGGGTATTTTATATCGTCCACTGCTACCATTGTGTGAGTATCCACATTTGTAGCAGTGCGGTAAGGATCTGAAGACGGTCTTTGTATGCCCATACTTACAGCATTTAAAACACTGGGTAGTAGGGAACACATAGATTTCTACAGGGAGGAACACATTGAATATGGATATATAGGAAGGCGGATATTTCGAGTTGAAGGTCAAAACCACCGTGTGTGAGGGTTTCCATTCGACTATGTCATCATGATTCGATCTGTAGTTTAGTCATCGAGCCTTGATTACTTTTCCAAATCCATGAGGAACCTCGGTATTTTCCACAATGACCTGTTCGGACCAGTGCGAAGGGATGCCTTTGGTAACACCCTGTTTCGTAACGTCTTTTTGCTTTTTTGGCTGCCATTTGCCATCTTAAACTTCTCAGAAATACGGTTACGACCGACATAATTAATTCCGTTCCTGACAGTCTGACTGATATTTCTATGAAAAAATCGACCGAAGGCAATATCGTACAAGTTGGATGGGGTGACGCCGTCTATTTGTACTTTGGTTACATGTACAATGGATGGTGCGCGATCCATTCCATTATACATGCGGGATTGAACTTTGATAGGTCTGGTGGTAGATGTGGTAGTATGTGGTAATGCGTTTGGGACCTGTGAGGTACCCAGAGTTGCAGGAGCCGGAGGTCGAGAGGTTGATAGTTTGTGAAGGAGGGGGCGGTTTGAATCAGAAGTCGATTTGGTCTTTACAGATACGAATTTGGCGGGGTCTGTAACTGAATCCATAGTGCCGCATGATGAATCAGATTGAGATCTATACGGTGGATCTGCTGGTTTTTCTTTATCATCCATGTTTTTAAAAATATTACAATAAAAAGACATTAAAATAAAGTATATTATTTAAACTGTGAAAAAAAAGTGTTGTTACTTGGTTTGCGGTTTCAGGACCATTGGAATAAAACAATCTGAAGCAAATTAATTCTACTATAGACAATTGGTAGTAAAGAATATTATATTAACCCTCTGTTTTTTAACAAATTAGTATGTATAACACGTCTAGTTAAATTTTAAAGATATTAATTTCTTCAATTCATACATTACATACAATACAAGCACTAGGAAATTTAATAAATACAATATTGGTTGGTTACAAGGGTTAAAAAGAACGGATTTTACAGATTAAGAGGCGGCGTAGTTATTGCTTAAAATACTGGGTTGATTTTTGGGTCCGGGTGGCCACAATACGTGGTTCCTCGGACAGCCGAACAATCTCTTCTTAGTAATATGATATCTCGCACCGTTTTTAGGAGTTAGTGAAAGGGCCTAACAGCCAACAATCGAACTTGTCTAAATAGGTACTCGAGATCAATTACTATGATCTGAATTAATAAAATTACATGTCTAACCAAAGAACCCGGTTGTGCCAAATAAGGCAAGCGACTCGATTAGCAAGGGTTGTCAGTATAATATGACTGTACAAGATGAGAGCCAAAGTGTAGCCTAGTACCAGAAAGTTCCAAACAAGGAATGCAGACTGATTAAGCTAGGAGAGTTGATTAAGCTGAGTAGGTATTTTACCAGAGAGAACCATGAATATAGGTTAGGGAAATTGTAAAAGACGACCCGGATTACTCTGACTTTTGAAGCTCGGAATCTGCCGTATAGAGGCCAAATTTTAGGGGTCTTGCGGGGCATGGGGTGAGCGCGGGTGGCTGAAGGGATGTCGCGTTGCAATGCGAGAGTCTGCAAACCGACTGCACAAGTTAGAGGAGTCGATAATATGTAATTCTGTTGTACGATGAGGATAGTAATATGCGAAAAAAATGTATAGGGATAAAAGCGCGTGCTATATATGTTATTTTTAATTGAAAATATAGGAAACACAATTATAATTTTCGACGACACATAAAATCAATCGCCACCAACGTTAGTCATAAACAATCTCACACAAATGACTTTTGGACCGGGACACTAAAACACAGACCTCAGAACCGGGAAATGTATAGCAGCTCTAGACTACGGGGCTATGGCGAGATTGTTTGTTTTATATTTTTTAATTCATCCATTTTCTTTCCTTGTGATTTTTTATCATCTATATTTAGAAGCCAGATGCGTTATTTAACGGTATCACATGCCCCATAAAGTCTTTTAACGGAAAATTTAAAAGGTTCCGTTTCAAAGGCTGTAAATGTCAACTTCCGGCGTTTTCCAGTAGCGGGAATCCCCTGCAGCCAGTCGGCACAACACAATTTACACAGCCTCAAAATACGAGTACTACCGCGAATTCCGCTCACCGGAAACACAAGCAGGGCGGAAATGGCCGAGCGTTACGTCACTACAGCCTTAATATAAGCCAGTAATAGTATTACATACTAATGTAAATGTGTGTGTGGGGGTGTTAGTGTGTGTATTTTATGTTTATTTGCATTCGTATGGCGACCATAAGGATGATTTTTCAGAATTGAGTTCAGATTAAATATGCTATTTTCATTGAAATATATTACAAAAGAGAGGGAAAACATTTTTGAGAATGGAATATGGAAGTCTATTTATTTATAGGGCTTATGACTTGCCATTGGCTGGTTGAAGTGGCCACTTTACACACTGTGTAACATTCTCATCTTGCAATATTTTTTTATATAGAAATATTAACGTTTTTATTGTTTACCCAATATTTATTTATTTCTGTAAAATTAATAAATAAATATTTCATTTTAGGTGGCTATTTTCAACGAGTGGTAAATAAGTCAATGTTTATCATCATTCCCTTTCCATTTTTAATGGTGCATAGTGCACTGCGTAGGTACAACAATTGTAGAGTATCTTGATCATTTTTATTCCATGAAGGTAAGATTAGTCTTACGCTTCAGGTATCAGGAACTATGAAAATTCTAGTGAAAAAACACCTTTTAATGTTAATATTTTATTACAATTATTTATTTTTTAGTCAAATTGAGAACATTAAAAAATATCCAATTCATTCCAATATATTATAAAATGTACACATCAGATTTATAAAATAGAAAAGAAAAAAAGTCATGTAAAATGGACATACATATAACAATTTGGAAATTGCCTTCCTAAGAGCAATCGTTGATTGGTTGAAATCGAATTGAATAACACATTTAAAAAAAATTATATATATATATATATATACGGTATTTCTGCTATTTATATATATATAATTTAGAGAGTGCTTGAAAAAAAATCGAGAATGATATATTAATATACTAAACACATTATAAATTACTTGAAATACATACAAATTTTAAAGTAATTAAATTTTTCATAAGTTTCCGATAAAATAACAAAATACTTTAATCAATGAAATTATAACTATTCTAACCCAATCTCCTGAAGTTGATTTGCTCTTTTTGATAAGAAGATGTTGGTCACTTTATTTTTTAAGTAAGGCAGAGATTTTTTGTTTATTTATTTATTTAAACGCCTTGTAGGCTTTTACATGTTTTACATATATTTACATATAAAGAACAGACATATATTTTACACAAAAGTAGCCAAAAATTAAAAATGAAGTAATAAGAAAAAGAAAATAAAAATATATAAAACTAATCTGACATATAGTACATACTACATACATATATATATTCCAGTAGAGTGAACAGAAGTTCATTTTTTTCCCATCGGTTATATTGAAAGAATCTTAAAATTAGAAGAATCCAGAAAAATCGTAATTAGGAATACAGATATAAGTTAATAAAAGGTATACAATATAAAACAACAAAGTATTATTTAAGTATTTAAATTTGGAGATAATAAATTGATACACTGCCTTTTAAAATTCAAAAGTGTCGTATTAAATATATCTATATCATTTGCGTATTCGTTTACAAACACATGAATTCTCCTTATAGGCGATAAATCAGAGATAAACTAAATATATCAAAATATGATGCATATTCATTCCCGATATTCTGTAATCTAAAAATAGGTGAGTTAAATTGAGCTACCGTTCGTGAATTTTGAGAATAAAATATTGTAGATGTTCTGCTTAACCTAGGTGGTACATAGAACGAAATCAACTTCAGTAGATCAGGGGTATCAAACATCGGTTTTATTAATTTATATAAAATCGTAAGATCGGTCGATGTTCTCCCTTCTTGAAATTTAATTTATTTTAGAGTCAACAGATTTATTTTAATTGAATTGATTACTAGGAAACCACATCTTAAAATTAATGTATCTAAGAAACTTATTCTGAATTCTCTGTCAATAGACTCTGAGAACAATCAAATATAATTTTACTGGATTATTAATAAAGTCTCGTAGTAGTAATAAGTTTTTTTTAATGTAAATCAACAAATTATAGTAATAATAGTCACAATAAAATAACAAAAAAAAAACAATGCGTACTCTTATTTAGTGTATCCGTTTTATTATTGTTGTACATGTTAGTTAGGGTGAGTATATATATTTAGGGTGTGTGAGGGTGTGTGAGGGTGTGTGAGGGTGTGTGTATATGTGTATACGTATGCGAGTATTGTGTGTATGCGAGAGTATGTAGTGAATATAAGTAGACTTATTGATCAATAATTATAAAAAAATATCTGTTTTTTTTTAAAAACCTTAAGAGGAAACGAAGAAAAAAACTTAATAAGAAGCTCCGGCCTAGAATCCAAATTTAAAAATATGTAAAAAAAAAAAAAACAAAAAGTGTTAAAAAACCATATTTATATATACTCACATGGTGGATTTTTCCGACGGGGTGGTTACCTTCCTTTAGCTGGTTGGTTTTGGTTTTGAGGCGCCAAAAACTCGCCTTTCATCCTCTCGTTATCTGCTGTGATCACACCGCTACGAGTGTGATCCCATTGCCCAGGGTTCGCGACGTAGACGCTAAAGAGTTGGACTAGTCAGTAGTGCTGCCGATGGAATGCAACTGGGCGTTTGTACCATTTTATAGAATCGCATCCTCCAGCAAGATGTGACTCACTGCGACCCTACTGACAGTTCGAACCCCAAGCGTTGCCTTTGTCGAAGATCAGGGACAAGTAGACCGAATTCATTCAGAATATCAGAATTATGTATGCGACCACCAATGAGTGAAAAACGTGAACACCCAAATGAATATTATACATTCTCCCCAAAAATGATTGGTAAATTCATGTTGGGAATCGCACTCGAGACCTCTTGCGTGGTAGGCAAACGCGCTGACATATATACATAACTCACTATTAGAAAATGGAAATCAAGTCGGGGTAGAGTGGCGTTTGAACCTCGGAACTCTGATCCGCGAGTCTGCGACACTCGCCACGAGACCACGACCCGATTGATTTTACAATGTTGTTTTGGTGGTTAGTTTCAAGAGAAACGACATAAAATAGGGGAATACATATTTCTAATCACTGCATAACGACGGCGCAATCGTTACGCTGTATAACGACTTGTAACGGCCAAGTAACGACACATAACGGACTCATTTACTAGCAGTTTATATCTAAAGGCTGATTCTCAAGAACTTGCGTAAAAGGGGTTAGTTGGAATTTCATATTAATTTAAAAAAACTTATTCACATGTGAAGTTCATGTCCATGATCGATGACACACTCACGTGCTAAATCATTTTACCTGAAATATAGAGCGACGACCGATGAAGCAAGTTATATTTTTTTTTAATTTCTTTTTATTTATTTAACTTTTTGTACATAAATTGTACATTGGCGGGTTTTTTGCCAAATGGAAATTTTATCCAACCAATCAACAAAATAAATGTTTTATATATATTTATAATTCAAGTCACTAAAAATTTTCGATAGAAAATAAAAATATGAAAAAAGCTACAGATTCGCCGAAATAGAAATAACTGTTTTTTGCGTAAGATTTAGCTTAAGTCAATACTATTACTCAATACAATAAAGAAGGAGAGATTAAAGACGAGAAAGGAGATGTTTCTTCAGACTTGTTTTAAAGAGAGATTCTGTAATATTATCTTTACTAGTGGATGAGAGATGATTCCACAGTCGAACCGCATGGACACTGAATGAGTAAGAGAAGAAAGAGATATTGTGGGTGGGTATTGAGAGGGTGCTTTAAGTATGAGTACAAAGAGGTAAACCATGAATTGATAAGCGTTGAAATTTTTCACGCAGGTAAATAGAAGCGTTAGGACTATGAAGTACACTGAACAGAAGTGAGAGGGAGTGATAGTCTCTCTGCTGTCTAATTTTGATTCATTTCAGTTGCCTACGATAACCAGAAATGTAGTCATATTTTCTAAGACCAAAAATATATCCTATGCATGCATAAATTGGATCCAATACAACATGTTCTGCAAGTCTAACAGTATTACACATAGCGACGAAAGCAACGTCCTGCAGTACATTAGCATCGTTCCTACTATGGAGATATGAAGAACAAAAGAACGTGGCGTATAAAGAGACCACAGGGTAACGCCTAGTCAGCCCAGCCAGCTCAAACAGTCAGCCTTACCAGTTAGCCCAAACAGCCAGCACGAACAGCATGTAGTGTAGCCATTTCAACTCCTCATCGCCACGCCGTAATACTCGCGCTATATAATTCATTATTTATTCACCATGTAATAAATACGCATTAAACAGCAACCTCGTGTCTACTGTTAATCTCTAACTAGGGTAGGAGCTCCACAACTCTCAACAATCTAAATCCTACACATACTTACTCAAAGACATATAATTAACTCTCCCTTCCCGGTGATGTGTAGCCAGTACATATTGCATCTAATAACTTGAATATCTCTATAAATATAATAAATTATGGGTTAAGATTTTTCGTATTCCTCCGTTATACATTTCCGTATCGGATTTTTATTGTATAAATAATGCTTGTTGGGAACAGAAAAAAACATTTTATTAAAAATCGGAAGTGAATCACCAATACAATAGAAAGTTTACCAATGCGTCGCATGTTGCGTACTTAGCAAAACTGTAATCCTGATATTTAATTTTCTCACACACTCTTTACGTCTCACTCTCGACAGTACAGGTATATTCGGGACCAAGATAACAATTTAACAACGAACAGCAAAGTTTTTAGTACTTCTCCCAGACGCCCGTCAGTAGCTCCCGACTTTCATCATGGGTGGTTGTTTTGCCAGCCCTGTGAGCATAAACTAATGATTTTTTTCATGTTTTTAGCAATTCGATAAAAAATATTGTCACTGTTGATTTAAACTATAAATAATTGAAGCGATTGCACATGAATATTACATTTTTCTGATTTAAAATCCATCATTATTTGCATGTGTAATGACTACACAGAACCGTAACGCGTGAATGTTTTTGGGACAGTAATAAACATATTACTGGCGCGAACCATTTTAATTCATTTGCCTTCCATGTGTAATGCTACACAGAAATATGCCGTCGTGTGTGAAGTAAAATGCTTTAAGTATCTCATTTGTTGGGGTTGTGACCGATTGGCACTGCATACCGCATATCAAGGATATTAAATAAATAAATTTAAAAAAATAATTTAATACCGCCCACTCCGCTAAATAATATCGCAGAAGTCCTAGGGCTTCGCCCCCCGTTATTTCTCACCCCGCACCCGCGTGGGAATTTGTTTTCTCACCACTACTTGACACCGCAAATTAAGCATTCTCCATTGAGTTAATGAAGCATAATTAGAAATCTCATAATCATCTCTTTAACACCCTTCCAAAATATGAACAATTATTGGAATATATTGTAAAGAATGAGTTAGTTAATTTTTTGGAACAATGGGAAGTATTATGCAAATAACAATGTGGATTTCGAACCAATCAATCTTGTGAAATGGCTATTAACTTGGTTTTAGAAGATTGGAAAGAGGAAACCGATAAGAACATGTTCGTAATTGCAGTTTTTTTGGATTTTAAAAGAGCCTTCGAAACAATAGACCGAGAAATAATTATTAAAAAATTGAAAAAAATAGGAATAAAAGGAAAAACTATAAAATGGTTTGAAGAGTACCTTGGCGATAGATACCAAATAACGAAGGTGAATGATGAAATTTCCGAGCCCCTCAAAATTTCATTGGGAGTACCACAAGGATCGGTTCTCGGACCGGTTTTGTTTATTATATACATAAATGATATTGTCGAAACATTAACATATTCAAAAATAAGACTCTTTGCAGATGATGCCTTAATATATATATCGGGAGAAAATTATAAAACAATTATGGACAGACTAAATCATGATCTTAATAGTGTATCACTGTGGCTAAAAATTAATAAATTAAAATTAAATGTTGAAAAAACTAAATATATGAATATAGGAAACAAAAGAATAGAAATTACACCATCAATTGTAATAGAAAATGAAAAACTTAATGAAGTCACTGAAATTAAATATTTAGGTGTAATGTTGGATTCAAAACTTACATTTCACCAAAACGCTAAGATGGTAATAAATAAGATTGCAAAAAAAATATCAATTTTGGGAAGGATCAGAAGATTTATTGATAAGGACTCCTGCAAAACTATTTACAAAGCAATTATTGAACCACACGTTAACTACTGTAGTAGCATTTTATTTTTATCAAACAAAGAAAACATAGATAAAGTAACTGTATTACAAAATAAAGCCTTTAGAATCATTTTGAAAAAAAACAGATATACGAGGGTAAAGTCGATGGTAAATGAAATGAAATTATTAACATATAAACAAAGAATATTTTACAATACAATGATATTTGTTCATAAAATTATAAACTCTAATAAAAAAACAGAATTTTGGAAAAAAATTGATCGGAACCAGCATGAACACGATCACAATACTAGAGAAAAGAACAAAATTAGACTTCCATTTAGGAAAAAGGCAAAGTCACAAAATTCAATTTTATTTAAAGCAATTAAAAAGTATTACAAAATGGAAAAAAATATTTATGAAGAAAATAACATATCAAAATTAAAAATAATGGGCAAGACATATGTGATAAACAATTTATAAATTAAATATATTTGCAATGTTATTATTAGAACACACATAACAATATGTATGATATGTGTGCCCTACTTTAAGATTTAAATAAATAAATAATTATTTTTTCAAAGTTTTTCGCAAATATCTCAGTAACTCCCTTCAACGGAGATTTCTAAGTTTGCTTCCAATCCCGTAAAATAAATTATGACCAAGCAATAATTTACACTACAATATCTCGTCCTTGAGGTGATTCAGCGCTCTTGGGGTGATTTTCACAAAAATAGCGTATATAAATTTTACAAACTATAATAATTGGTTCAAATGTTTGTAAAAAAGACTGAATTTCATCCCGTAGGAAGTCATTAGGATTCATCGTCATTGTTCCCTTTTCGCACCTAATGGTGCATAGCGTACTGAATCGGTACACAAATTGCAGCGTATCTTGAACATTTTTGTTACGTGAAAGTAAAATGATCAGTCTCACGCTTCAGGTACCAGTCCAGGGACTATGAAATATTTTTAGTGTAAAAACACATTTTTTAAATAAATATTTCATATCAACCATCGAACCCGAGACCTCTTGCATGACAGACAAACGCGCCGACCATTAACAACGAGGGCGACTTTATATTAAAATGTACCTACATATTCATTGTTTTAAATGTATTTTATTCTAATTAAACGGACTGAATAGGTCCGTAAATAAACTTTTTATTTATTTAACAATGTACATGTTTGAATGTTAAACTCGCGAATGAATCACAAATAATGAGTATTGAAGCATGACTATTTTTGCAATTCTGGTTACAAACGTGCTTTGTTCGTGTATCCCCGTGTTACAGTAAGACTTTCAGCGCGTTCTCGGACCAACAAAAGCCTTTCACAACTCCACCCTGAAAAGTTCCCTTGAAATGTTTCCCCGTACACCGTATACCGTACACCGTACATGGTATTTCATTTTATTTCAAGATTTCCATTGTTTCACAGCTTCAGTCTTCCAAAACATCGACTGTTCATTCTGCACTTTAAATGTTCAAGTTTGTGAAACCATCTGCCACGAAATAAGAGACTTATTTGTTTGAGATAAACAACGAATCTCAAAATATTGTTTACAAAATACATGTTTATAATATAGTACTATTATATATATAACATGTCTTAAAATTTATGCTAAAATAATGCTATTTCAATTATTTTTCAATCAGTTTATACCTTTTTGTAGTTTTGTGAAATTCATAGTTCATGATTGATGACACACACGTGATTAATAAATTTGCCTGAAATTATATTAAAATATATTAACGACCGATGAAGCAAGTCAGCGTTTTCTATTGAATTCAATTCATTACATTCTGCAAAACACGAGATAAATATCCTGCAGTACATTAACATTGTTCCTACCATGGAGATATGAAAAACAAAAGAACGTGGCCTACAAAGAGACTACAGGGCGCAGTCAACGCCCAGTCAGCCCAACAGTCAAGTTAAGTCCTTAAGTTCAGCATGTAGTTCAAGTGCAGTCTCTTTAACTCCCCATCATCGTAACACTCGCGCAACACTATTCATTATTTAATCGCCATGTAATAAATACGCATTAAATAGCAACCTCGTGTCTTCTGTCAATCTCTAACTGCGGTAGGAGCTTCAACCTTCAACCGTATAATACAACAGTTTTTATAATTTCTTATTCTTATTCTTAGAGGAGGTTGTCAGTGCTATGCAAGCTACTGACGTCACTGCTTCCTGTGAAGATCTATTGTGACGGGTCCCCGTGAATGGTTCTCGCCTTTCAAGCCCAGTGCCTCGATTATAAACGCTATCTTCATCTGTATATATCGAGACGGTATACTTAACTTCTGTACTATCTGTATCTTACCTCGGTATGTTCTACCTACTTGTCATATCGACATCATATGATCGAAACAAGCCAACGAAATGACCGCAAACAATTAGTCCGCGTTCCTTACGTCATTAACATAAAAAATAGTTCTCATTTATATTTTAAATTGGCTTCTGTAATAAAAAATGCTCACTTCAAAGCGATTATAGTCTCCAATCAATCCCAATTCAAGCAAAAAATGCTCGCTTCAACATAAATTTTGTATGACTTTTGGAAATCGCCTAGACGGTACGCTTAACGATCGTCTGTATGTATCTACCGATCGACTACAAAGCCGGCTTCTATAACGTCTCGATACATACACTCGGAAAGATAGTTAAACAGATGGAAAAAATAAAATAACTAAATTATTTTTTTAGTGGTAACTTTCTAACGCCTTGATACTCTTATTTGTTAATAGAAGAAAATCTAGCGACATTATTTTAAAATCTAGGCGTTTGTTTTATCAAAGTGACAGTTATGTCGGAATTTAATTCGACCTCAAAATTTACTTATTTCTCTTTCATATTTTTAATAGGCTTTTAAGAAAAAAGGTGCCGACCTCAAAACAATTAATAATATAAATAAATCATAATCAAAGGAAAAATTTCTCGGTGGAACAAAACTTTCGACACTTTTAATGCGTAGATAAACGTATCGAGGGGTTCTAGACCCGTCGGTATAAACCGATGTACTTACATCAAAACTTGATGGTGGGAGTATCGGTAGTGTACCTTTATAGTCGGTCGGGAGACTTTTATCTTCATCTATGACGTCATACTGAAGCTATGTCATTTTAGAGCCTAGATATGTGTATCGTGACGTACGCTTCCTCTTGTTTCATATCGATGTACCTACCCAAAACTTGAAGATGGGGGGTTGGTAGTGTATCTTTACAATCGCTAGCGGGAATTTATTTTCAACTTTACCGTCAAGGTGAAGGTATGACGTCTTTATCTTCCCATCATAATCGAGGCCCAGGTCTATAAAGAGCCTGGCTACTGTGTGGAAGGCTAGAGCTCTCATTTTGGTAAATCTCCCCCTGTTAGCCCAGATCCGTAAAATATCAGGCTATTAGGTAGAAGGCAAGTCCCCTGAATATCAAAATATTGTTTAGACAATACGGGTTAAAGTAATACTATTTAAACATGTGTTAAACTTTATGCTAACATAATTTAATTGTATCAAATTTCATATATTATTTCAATAGATTCGATTATTTTTCAATCGATTCATACTCTTTTGGAAATGGTGTTTTTTTCAACTTAAATCTTTAACCTTTCCCTTACTACCTTAAAAACACCCGCGAGTTACGGTGCTGTGTAGTCACCACAAATTTAAAAAAAAAGAGATTTAAAAAAGAAAAAAATGAATATTTATAGGGAATGGCTTTAGTTAACCATAATTTAATTTAAAGATAATAAAAACCATTGGGTATCGCTAACGACTCGGGCGAAATACTCGCGCCAATTTCCCGAGAGCTACTAATACTTAGTAGCTAGTACTGGACTGCGACGGGCGTAAATTCTTTACTATTTTCTTCATACGCAACAATGCGAAACATTGGTATACTGTGAGTATAAATTATCACCGATTTCCGATAAAATGCTTTATTTGTGCCTAATAAGTACTTATTATTCAATAAAAAATTATTTCAGTCGATACGTATATGTGTAATGGAGGTATACTGAAAATCTGAACCCAATATTGATTATATTTATAAAGATATTATAGTTATTTGACGCAATGTGTACTAGCTACACATCACCGCGCACCGGGAAGGGAGGGTTAAATAAGTTTTAAAGTTTAAATAGATAAAGCTCAGTTACAATAATTAATCGTTTAGTTTTTCAGAGTTCTTTAGTCGGCGTTAGATAAGGATGATTTACTTCTAACTTTTATATTTTATTTTGATGTCTTTGAAGTCTGTTTATGTTGATTCCTGTTTTCCATAGTTGTTACATATTACATATTTTAGTTTTTAATAAGGCCTTATACATTAAAACAATTTCCGCGTTTGTGACAAGGTTTTTGATTAAAAAAATAATTTTGACATTTGAAATAAAGCAAATGATTTTATTTTGCAAAAGCTCCAGACGATAAGTGAGTTCGGTATATATTAATTGTTGATATAAAATTGTATTTAAAAAAAGGTTGAATGGTATATCTGTACCTTAAAGGATAAACCACGGGAGTCACATTGAACAAAATGTTCATGAAACAAGATTTTGTGATTGTGCGATTTACAAAACATCGTAATTTTATTTATTTATACTTTGCATTTTACAATTTTGTATTTTATTTTTATATTGAATAATGTTCCCTCATTGAGATGGTGTCCCATGCCGAGGGAAACATTTTACAATAAGTATAATGAAATATGCCTTAAATTAGTTATTTAACATAGCTAACATAATAAGCAAATAAAAACATAATTAATCTAATTAACCTAATTATCATCGTAAATATAATAAGCAATATAAACGAATATAATCATAAAAAACATAATAAATTCACATAGACTTGTAGACAAAATTTCATAGTCAGGAAACTAATTTTTACCTATTTGGCTTGACCCACTCATCGATCCGTGCGCAACCCACCTCCACTATCCATTTCTTAACTCTTGTGTGGCTATGATGTCACACTAGTCGACATACGATACAAGACTTAATATATCTTTCTTATTTTTAAAAATTATGAAGTTTTTTTTTTTTTTATCTTCATTGTCATTTTCACACCGGATTTGGAAAGTAAAATTTGTCCAACTATGCTATATTTTCATACAAAAAATATTTAACCTTGCTACCTAAATAATGATGTCCGCAAATACAGCAATACATATGTATTAGAGAGAGCACGAATATATAACACATAACAAGGAGGACAGAGACGCTGTTCTGTAACCGCCGTAGCCGGTGTTATGTGAAACAAATTCAGTCGGTTGTTGACAGTGATGGGGGACAGACGCGTAAATTATGAGCGGTGAATTTAGGATTTTTATTTTGTTTGCTATAACAGGGCTAAATAACATGTTTATTTTTATAAATTATGAAAAAAGAACTATTAAACTGTATGTCTCCATTCTCCATGCTTTTTTTCAAATGTCTTAACTTTAGAATATTCCGTCTTTTGCTTATTACCAAGTCTTTTGCTTGTGGTAACACGATGTTATATCACCGCGCGCAAAGGGATTATTTACCATAGTCTTTTAAGAGTTAATGGCAATTTTATATTGAGAGTACTTACTAACTGTCCTTATGGACAATGGAAGTATATTGTATACTTTAACCGAGTAGTAATAAGTTGTTTTTGCAGCATCAGGGTGGAGTATCTAGTAACTTTTATATTTGTGGAAGGAGTTATGAAAGCTAGAGAATAATGTTTGTGTGGGTACAGTAACAGAGCTTTTACATATGTAACATTAAATTTTACGAATATACCGCGGGAACCAGTTCTGATTAAGACTCTTAAGATAATTTTGATTGATTTCGTGTTTATTTTGTAAAACTCCATATTTAAACTTATAATATTAGAAATCAAACACTGATTTAAGTCTACTGAACATTTTATTTTATTTTTAAAAATATAAAAAATAAAAAAACTTAAATTTCGTGACAATTATATAACTATATAATTAATGAATTGGATTGTATAACTATGTAAGGACATTCAATCCATCTAATCTTCACATTCGTTTGAAAATGCCCTAACAAGGCGAAACAATTGTGACGAAATTTTTGTTTTTATATTTTTTATATTTGTAAAAATAAAATAAAATGTTCAGTAGACTCAAATCAGTGTTTGATTTCTAATATTATAAGTCTTAAGATAATTTTTATTAAAGCTTTTTGTTCAATGATTATTTGTTCTTTATATTGTTCTTTCTTTGTATTAGTATTAAATCAAAGTGGACTTAAGATGATTTTTATTTAAACTCGTACAAGTATTACAATATTTGAGTTTGTCCAAATGTTCGTAGACACAAGACTGGATTTCACTCCCTCGGGAGTCATTAAGATTATAAGAAAATATAGGCAAAAAAGTGGCCACTTAAACCAGCCAATAACAGGTCATAAGCTCTGTAAATGCCTATTACATATTAAATTTTATTACATATTTTATTAGTACGAAATATTCCCAATCAGCAAAAGTGCTGGTATGAGGGGATATTATATATATAATAACACAATAGTTTAAATAAAAATTCAATAAAATAACATCACGTATCACTCGTCACACGGGCTGTAAGAACTGTTTTATTTAGGTGTTTTTTAAGTACGTACATGTTTTGTATATTTTTTAGATCATTAGAAAGAGAATTGTAAACATTTATTGCTGTATACAAAAAGCTGTTTCTTTTTCTGTTGGTTTTAGGTTGTTCGCAAGTTAAATTATTTGATGCTCTTGTATTTATTTTATGTATGTTGTAGTTAAAATTAAATTTTATACTTGCCTAGACTTCCATATTCCCTTATCATAAAAGTATTTTTATGACGAGAGTGGACTTGGTGGATTTCACGTACAACATGGCTTATTTCGATAATTTCTGCATTTTTAACTTCAAAACGGCAAAAGGTGGACTCCGTGTTTTATCCTCTAAAGCAGAGATATTTGTTTTTGCTAAATACAGTTTATAGCACTTACAAGGTTATGTTTGGGAAGTGGAAACGAGAAGAAATAGCTAAGAACCATTGGAAATTTAAGAGACTACTGTGTTACTGTGTACGTTATCTGTCCGAACAAGTTAAAGTTTCTAGACTCTTCTTTATTAGAATTGAACTCTTGAGAATAGAACGGTTCGTAGTACAACAGTAGTTTGAAGAAAGCAGTTTAAACACTGTCCCCCTACAAACATTAAATGTTGTTCATACCGTTAAGGATAAACACACTGGAATTGTATTTATAAATTTATAATGCATTTATTTACGGACATTGTCCATTTTTACAATTCATAGGTTATTAATATTACAATATAAGAAAAGTTGGAATCAAAATAAGAAAGAAGAATTGACAAAAAAATGGACACCAAGACAAGACGGCGGCCTCCGTGGTGTAGTGGTCAAGACGCTTAACTCACAGACGGAAGGTTTCGGGTTCGATTCCCGGTGAGAACATAAAAAAATAAAATGTGATTTTTCTCAAGCCTGGGTATTTTGTGATGTAATTCACAACTGTAATTGGGCCTCCTGGCCTGTTGTGGTGCAAAGATAAAAAGAAAAGAAAAAGAAAAGACGTGGATTATTTATTTAGTGATTGTTTAAACGTTATAAACTTAAACCAAAAAAGTCCAGATTTTGTCTTGAGTTAACAGTTGTCACTGTTAAACGAGGCTCGCACAGAGACATGCATATTTTATAGGCCCGAAAATTTTGAATTTTTTTTTTACTGATAATATTTCATTGATTCCAAACTTTCAAAATTTCCCTTCTTTTAAAAAACACGCACTATCCTGGATTCAAAATAAAGATATGAACTTTTTTTTCCATCATATATTTTGTTGCCCTAATAATAAAGTATATTTTTATGTTTTTTTAAATATTTTTTTTATTTCCTTTTTTAATTACTATAAAAAAATATCATATAATCTCTTACGTAATATTTTATTTTCTTATTCTTATGTTACACAAAAATATTATAACCGTCTAGTATTTATTATGGGAGCAAAAATTCATTAACATTTTCTTGTATACCCACGAACAGGCCATGCCTTTGTGGGATTTTTTGTTTACTATTTTTACTATTAATACGTATTTCATTGCTATGTAATTATACTTTATTTTTTGAATACTCTGTTTTACCTCTTATGTATATTGTAAAAAAAAAACAATACGACCAAGACAGGTGTCATTGGACAATAAAGGCCATAGTTTGTTCTATTTATTTACATATACGCCCGATGGGTATTTTTAGGAACATATGTATGCATAGAAAATAGTTATAAAAAAGTAGAAAGACACAATGGTAAATAGTAGACTTGGTGGGAGTGGAAGCGGGAGAGAGGTGTTTATAATTGAATTTGATTCAGTGATTGTATGAAAGAAGACAACATGTTTTCAAAGAAATCAAGACTGGTATGTTTGTTGGTAGACCTAAGAATTCATCAGGGCATATGGAAATGAAAACCATACTTAGATCTATGAGCATCGGTATGAAAGATTAAGGTTTGTCTGAGGTTTCTAGTTGGGATATTTAATTTGATTGAGCTCAGTAGTTCAGGCGCATCAAAGAATGAGTCGAGAAATGTAAATAGGACTTGAAGGTCGGATTTATTTCGACGGTCTTGAAGAGAAGCTATATTTAAGCTAATTTTTAACTCATTATATGTATGTATACTATGTATATTATGTATACTCTATGTTGATCGATGAACAGCTCTTCATTGTTTCTCAACCTATTTTTTATTTTTTTATTTATTTATTTATGACAAAATACTAGGTTTATAAACTTTACGTATTACATTACATTATAAATTTTATTTGTACGAAATATTCCCAATCAGCAAAAGTGCTGGTATGAGGGGATATTATATATATAATAACACAATAGTTTAAATAAAAAGTCGACGAAATAACATCACATATCACTCGTCACACGGGCTGTAAGAACTGTTTTATTTAGGTGTTTTTTAAGTACGTAAATGTTTTGTATATTTTTTAGATTATTAGAAAGTGAACTGTAATTTTTTTTTTGCCGTATACTAAAAACTGTTTCTTTTTCTGCTGGTCCTAGGTTGTTTGCAAGTTAAATTATTTAATGCTCTTGTATTTATTCTATGTATGTTGTAGTTAAAATTAATTTTAATATTTGTCTTTATTTTTTTCTTTTTCATCTAAAGTATCCTTTTTATTTTTTCTGTGTAGATTGATTCCACTAGATTGAGCATTTTTGTTATTCTTTATAAATCTCTGGTTCTAATATATTTATTAAAATTAAATGTTACTTTAAGTGTTAAAATGAATGAATAAAAATTGCAGTTATGGAATATTTTCACCGGTGAAAATCAAATATGTGATTGCGCAGCAGGATTATACGTCGCGAAACGTAAATTTTTTGACGTTCAATATTCGGTGTTCACAGATGTTGTATTGTGATCGCGAATACGATAAACAGCCATGGTGAGTTGTAATCACGTCGCTTATTAGGACGTCGGAGTTATTTGTGATTGAGCTTCAGGACTGGATTATCCTTAAGGGAGAGATTTTAGTTAGAAACTCCTATTTAAAAAAAAAAAAAATTTTTGTTATTTATTATTTATTTTTATTTAAGAAGGTTATTACCATTAACAGAAAATATAAAAGGAAAAATTATGAAACCCACTAAACCGCGAAACCGGCTTGTAAGTAGGTTTCTTATTTTTCCTTTACAAAGAGATACGTTAGATAAATTTAAAAAGCATTATAAACATTATTATAAACTAAAAGCATACGTATTTTTTACACAAAATTTATTTACAAAAAAAATTAATTGAGGAATTTTAACATGAAGTTATAATCAATATAAAGCCTTGTTACATAAATATTAGCCATTTAATTATTTTTTTCTTAAAAGTTTTGTCAAGATTTTCTTTTAAGATCTGCTTAGGAATCTTATTGAAAAATTTATTAATTGTATAATGAAGTGTTCTTTGGCCATACTTATTTAAAAACCTCGGTACTGACAAGCTTTCACGTTGTGCTAGCCTTGTATTATGTGTATGTTTATACCTTTTCTGGTAGTTAATATCAAATCGATATCTAGTAACAAATTTGAGCCATAGAATAGCATTTCTGGACAGGCACCCTTGCTTTTTAAAAAGTTCGGCTACCTCTTCCTCCTCATAAATTCTAGATGACCTGTTAATTAATTTAAGAGCCGAGTTTTGATAAGATTGAATTTTTTAAATGTTGGTTTTACAAGAAAGGTCCCAATTGGTAATGCCATACCTAATAATTGATTCCGCTAATAATTGATAATTTAGTCTTAATGTTTTAATTGGTACAAAATATTTTATTCTAAACATGCTGCCAATAACTGTCATTAACGTTTAACATAATTTGGAAATACGTTTATCCCATTTAAAAAAAAAATATCAATAGTAATGTCCAAATACACATATTCATTAACTACACAAATTTTCTCACAGTTAAATAATATGACAACACTATTATGAAGGCAGTTGAATGATTTCAATAATTTGTGACGTGGTTATGTCATCATCAATCATCATCATAAAACACTAATTCGCAGCTTGTGGTGCGTAGGGCACTGTATTGTAAACATTCATGCAGTGTATCTTGATCACGTGTTACAGGAAGGTAACGCGATCTGTACTACACCACGAGGCTGAAATAAAAACAAAATAGTAAAAAATCTTTATTTCCCCTGAGATATCTATCCGATTATTTATTTATTTAATTAATTCATATTTTTCTCTTACAAACTATAATTAACAATTAAAAAATGTGACCTCACTTACCCGTGCCAAAGACACTTGACAATATATATTTTTTAAAATATTTTTACATTTGAGAATAAACAAAAAAGACGAAACTAATTAATAAAGATAATTAACAAAATGTTTAGACAGTTTTAAACACTACGTATTTATGTTTATAATAAATGTATGTACATCTATATTATTTATAAAACAAAACGCAAAATGAAAGAACAAAAACCTATCATAAGCTATACACTTGTGGAGCAGTTGATTAAATATTGGTCTGGGCGAATGAGACAATCCATTTTACTTCTACCTAGCTCAACTTTTAATTTTTTTATAGCCTTTTAAAACATTTTCCGTTACTAATTGTTTCAATGGAAGTAGGTTATAGATTTTAATTGAATTATACTCAAAATCCCTTTGTCCAAAAGTGGTATTAGTTTGTATTTGTTTAAGTTGTCTTTGTGTTGAGAATCCAGTGATTATATGTGATGTATTGTAGGGGTTATGTCTTTCATTTGAGTAAGAGTAGTTGATTTGTGGAATATTTCTTCAGTAGATGTCTGTACTCTGAGTATTATTTGAATTATGGATAATTATGTTTGTTCAATTGATTACTCCTTCGTCTTCTTAGAGATGTCTGTCTTTTTAAATAACCGAGTATTATCCGCGCTACACTAAAGTTAAGTTTTATTATTCGAACCGTGGGTAATCGTCCCAGTAGACTAATGGAGTGAACATTATCGGTAGATAAGAAGGGCGTGAGGGTTAAAGAAGGGTAAAAATATATGCAAAGTCGTAATACATACCGGTTATGGTTAATCTTAGGATTGGAAAACGATTTCTAAGAGGATAATTCTAACACATCGTCTAAGAAGGCTACTCAAAGGCGAAATATTTTATTTTCCTGTAATAATATTAGTGATCTACCCAAACAAGATTTTCAAACAAGAGTTCATTAAAATATGTGTTAGGTAAAATACACGAAATTATATTATGGATAAAAAACAGACTTAAGTAGCTTATTCTTTTTAATGAGTAGCATATACTTTTATCATAAAACATTTTATCGATAAACAGCGAGATTTAAAGTTAAGTGGACTGTATGGAAATTGTTACTCACTTTTAAAGCTCTTCCGATTGTTTCTTATATGGAGGACTTCACTATTGCTGCAGCATGGATACCGGTATCGTGTAGATGATGATGAACTGTATAATTTATCCTGTTTATACAACACTCACTTCACTTTGTACGAAATATGCTGACGCAGGATATGATAAAGATTTATCAGAGACAACTTTTCACATGTGACTTGCTCACAGAGCGGTACAAGCACAAGAATTTGAAATAGGAAGGATTTGGGTAGGAACGGGGTATTTACAGTCTTATATTAGTTGCCAGTATAGAAAATGTAAATTCAGTTTGTAACAATTACCAATGATCAAAAAACACAGGCCATGCCTTTGTGGTATTTTTTTGGTGTTTAAATAAAAGAGTTTCTTTTTAAAAAATATTTATTTCCACTTTATATACATATACAATAAATATACGTATAAGGGGGGGCATATTGCTTTAAGGAAATTTCTTCCTACATACCCAAACCGTTCAGTTTGAGAAAATTACAAGTACATGGACATATTGAATTGGGTTGTGGTCCTATGGCTAGTGTCCCGGACTCACGGGCCAAAGGTCTGTGGTTCGAATCCCTCTCTACCCCAACTTGATTCCCATTTTCTAATATTTATTTATTTATTCACACTCTTTATCAAAATACAATTCCATGTTCACTTTGCCCAGCTAACAAGGGTACATACCCCGTTCCAAGCTAGGCAATTACATTTTAATATATTATAATAGTTAACAAATTAATATAGAGCACAGACAAACCAAATATAAACTTATTCGGATACACATTTTGATTCATATACATACAGACATACACATATATATAAATATACACATATATACACATGCACATACACACACACGTACATACACCCATGCGCATACACATACATACATTCATAAAAACATAGACAATTTATTTATGCGAAACTTCATGGTTGTCATCTATAAATATGTTTTTTTTTAATTATTCCTTATTTTTTATATTTTATTTTTGACATCCAGTAAGGTTCTCCAATCCGTGGCATGCATCAACTTTTCTGACTCCCTACGACCAATGTCATGAAAGAGCGAGGTCAACACCTTCCGTAACTTGACAACACTCACGTCTTTCCACGATTCTGGCAAAAGGTTATGGACCTTTTTGCCTACGTGATAGTGTTGTCTCGATGCCAGAACAGTGTTGATCCCTTCACTTAGTATCAGATCCCTATTAAAGTATTTTGTATTATGGTTGTGGTTGACGCTCGGGTAAATGTCTCTATTGATGTTTGTAACCACTACCGTTCTCAATATATATTGTTGAATAATATTCAGTACTCTGAATTCTTTGAAGAGCAAGTCACTTGGATATCGAAATGTTTTTTTTAAAAATGACTTGGATTAAAGATTTCTGTGCAATTGCTACAG
Source organism: Micrasema longulum (assembly GCF_059751315.1). Taxonomy (NCBI): domain Eukaryota; kingdom Metazoa; phylum Arthropoda; class Insecta; order Trichoptera; family Brachycentridae; genus Micrasema; species Micrasema longulum. Next base: position 152,094 of record NW_028279199.1, on the reverse strand, counting down.
GTTCAAGTAATAGTGAGTTATTTACAACTCGTTGAAAACGGCCCTCAAAATGAAATATTTGGGTAAATCATAAGCACACAAATATTTAATTTAAAAAAATAAAAATATTCTATGGAATTATACTTTATCTTATAATTTTATACAAATTTAAGAAAAAAAATAACTAGATGAGATGGGAAAGAAAAAAGAAGGAGAAACAACTCAAATATTTAGATAGTTACATTTCAATCTTGATTTAAATTGAAATAAAGTAGCGCGTATCTAATATTAGTGAGTCGATTATTCCACAACCAAGCAGCTACAATGAGGAAGTTCAGTGGTTTAAAAAAAAAAAATATTTGTTAATAGACTGTTAAACTAAGTTAAATTTTTTTTTTTTAATTTTTATATATCGTATTATCGGCGCTACGATTTTTCAAAGTTTTGTATTTCTGAAATAACTCAGCGCGTACCGTCAGAGGTTCATTTCCGGTTATTCTCATTCGGTTCTTCCCATTGGTCCAGAAGCGACAGCAGACCGGAAATCATCCATAGCTCTTAGATTATAGGTTGATTCACATGAACCAGTGACGTCATTTAAAGTAGTGCGTTTTTATCAAAATACTATTTATTATTATTTTTTCTGTACATTTTCAAGAAACTTTGCATTACAATTTAATGCTCTAATTTTTAACCCGCGTAAGAAAACATTTTTTGTATCCAATTTCCCGTAGGGCTGAAGTTCCTCATTGTGAAAAAGGAGGCAAAAAAATTAGAGTCGTGAAAGGGTATTTAAATGGTTGTTTCGTTACTAGAACGAAGAGGTCGTCCATGTTGTGATAGAGGTTGGAAGAGCTCTCTCAGATAAACAGGCAAAGTGGAATCATTTCAAATATTGTGAAGAAGTGATAGAACGTGAATGTTGTTTCTGTGCCTGATACTGAGTCAGTGCAGTTGCGTGCGATATACGGTTATAAACAATGTTTTGAGTTTGTCCAAATTTTCGTAGACAAGGACTGGATTCAACCCCCTAGGGAGTTGTTTATATTAACTTATTACAACAGACTTACAGAATGTAATGTAGAAATCTAGACATCCACAGGGCTTATGATCTGTCATTGGCTGGTTTAAGTGGCCCCTTTACACATTGTGTAACATTCACCATTCTGCCTATATTTAAACTTAACTTCACAAACGTCAACAGATAGAAGAGTCGAAGGAATGTAGATGTTCAAATATATTCAGAATGGTGAATGTTACACAGTGTGGACTTCTAACTTCTCTTCTGTAAAATGTTCTTCGTGTCTCTTGTAGTATGTTAACAGTATTTTATATTTGTAGCTTATCGTCGCTTTAGTTCGTTTTTGTCGAACAAAGCATTTTTAACGCAATTAAGTTAAGTGCACAGGAGTTCTGAGAAAGTCTATTTTTATAAAATACAAATGAAAAAAATATTTTTCAAATTGTTTAGGGGTATAGAATTAAGAATAGTCCAGAAGGAGCGTAGAATCATATTTGAATACATCGGACTGTGTCCAATAATCCCCTGTACCCTACTTTCGCCGCGCACATTCGTGATGTCGCCGCGTAATGTTGCTAGACGGGGAAAAAAATAATCATATCACAAATTTCAGGTAAAAAAAAGTAATCTGTTAATTTCTCTAAAATTTAATCATGCACGCGGAAACATTGATTAACACAACAAAGTAGATAAGTAAAGGGTCATTTAATAAGAGTAATTGAATTAGTGAACATTGAACTTGAAATATAAAACAAACTTTATTTTACATAAAACGGATATTTTTATGTCATGTTAAATAATATTTGATGTTTTGAAGATAAAGTCGTTCAAATATCCCCCACGGCGTTGTTTAATCCAATGTCTAATTTTCATAAGTTCTTTCATTAGATGAGCAAAGTAGGGTAAAAAAAATACTACCCTGGCAACACTAACGAAATTTCCATTTTTTTATTCGACAATCTGACAGATTGAAAAATTATTCAATTTTTAAGTAATGCATTTGGTACTTAAACATTCGTTTGCTAATTACGCATGAAATGTGATACCATCCTGTTTCTTAAAAATTCGGGCAGTATTTCTACACTTTAAAAAGACACAACACGGCATAGTTGAATTTAAATCAGGAGTTGCGTACTGAGCGACGTCTACAAAAAAACTAATGGATCAAAACGTAAACCTAGTCATTTGTGAGTAGTTTAGTCGCCTTCTGTTTGATGTGCGTATGCGGTTTCTGGACTATTCTGAATTCTATGTTAAGGGGTTTTTAAAACGAACTTTTTCTTTTGTAGTGGTCATCATTTATGCTTATTTCGTAAAAAAAAACTTTAAACGTCAATTTCTGCAGATTTGCGTTTTGGTATGTTAGATAAAGCGACGTTATGTATATCTATTGTAAAATGCAAAGAAAAAATTATAAAAAATAAAAGAAAGATTTTAAAAAGGAATATAAGTCGGGCTGTGGTCCCGTTGCTAGTGTCTCGGACTCACGGATCAAAGGTCCGTGGTTCGAATCCCACTCAACCCCAGCTTGTTTCCCATTTTCTAATAGTGAGTTATTTACAACTCGTTAAAAATGGCCCTCAAAATTAAATATTTGGTTAAATTATAAGAACGCAAATATTTATTTTTCTTTTAAAAAAAAAGTTAAAAAGGCATTTTTTTTTGCGCTTTTTGTTTTGTTGTTATGTTACAACGACTCGTTCGTGGAGGATCGATAAATAAAAAATAAATTTAAATTTAAAAGAGTTTACGCGAAATTGGCTTCCCAAACCCGCGATTTTTCATTTATAAAACCAATCGTCACTGGCTAGTCTACAACGCTGGAACATGACAGGTCCGAATGGGATCACGTAAATGAATTTTAAGGAAAAATTATTTTTAATAAAAACAACTCCTTACAGCATATGAATTTAATTCATGTAACATTATACAGGTAAACGTCGTTTTACACCGGGGTTTCGTTCCGAGAGACACCGGCCTAAAATGAACACAAATATAATGGAAGATTAGGTTCGGTTCCATGTCAAAATTCTAAGCACAATGTAACATGTTTATTCAATACATATCCTATATATATAAATAATAAATTATAAATGTATTTAATAAATACAGTTCAAATTTGTTAACAAAATAAATAATAATCTCTTAACATAAATAATGAAATTTTTATAGTAAATACTAACTCACCATTTCGTCGGTATTAAATATTTACACTTTTATCAAAAAAAGCATCCAATTTCATTTGCTTTGATTGTTTCTTCCTTTATTGCAGAATCATAGCATAAACTACAAATATTTGAAAAGTCTTTTAATTTTAATAATAACAAAATAAAAAATATAATCCTACCTTTTTTTTTCTCAAAAACAAAACGAAAACTAACTCAGAAACAATTTCACATACACAATACGCGGCTCGCGTACTCGGTTATAGAATAAAACATCGTGTAAAAGTGTGTCTGCTATTAGAATCGCGGCGCCTACTATCGTCTGGTGTCGGTCAAACCGGGGAATTCTACGCCGGCATCAACCGGCACAATTGATCGTAGTTATGCAGAAATCAGCCAGCCATAGAAAAGTGAAACTGAGATAATACCACTTTAATGAAAAGAGTCAAAAGTCGAATTTACACAACAGTTGGAATGTTTTTGACTGACAAATGATAAACAATGAATTTATGAGTTTTTAACCATATGACAAACAAGAATCATATTATGTATTTTAAACAAGAATCATAGTTTGATTGATTTTTAAAGTACCGTAAGATTTTTTGTTGTGGGTTGTGGGTATTTTTTGCAAATTGAGAAATGCCGTTTTTGTGATCGACACTATTTTGAGAAGGTGATTTTTACAGTTTTTTTATGAAAGCGGTCTGGCTGTTTTTAGCAGAACATAGAATCAATTTTACTGCACCCGATAACACCAATATCTCATTTTTTCTAAATTGTGGACTGGCTGTTTTCTGCATAACTACGTTCAATTTTATATTCATTTATTCGAAATAACACATGCTTTACACACGGAAATTCAAGTCGTTCATATTATGAAAAGAAAAAAATATGTAAATAGACTCTTGTCAAAGTAGTAGGAGAATCCTGCTCCGGAAAATCACTTCCTATACATGAAGCAGATCAACATCCGGAGCGATGTTGTTCATCAAAGAGGTAGCCCTTCCAACAAGCATAACCATCAGCACGTTGGTCCTGTATATTGGAATATGAAACAAACTATGCTGACGCTGTCTTAAGTAATTATCAGGAATTAACCAATGCTCATCATAATCTCACAATTATCGACCATACCCGCGCAACAATCGATAAAAATATGTAGTCAAACACACATTTCTTCTAGTATCTAAACTGTTGTAGCTAAGCGTACCCTGGAGAAACTCGGTCGGGTAGAGCCGAGGATAATACCCGCATTCTCTTATGTAGATATATCTAGCCCTCGGGGGAGTCATACACGGAGCAATCAGCGTGAGCCCAGCGTGAACACATAGCACGCACCTATACCAAAGTTCGTTATACTGTGCATAATCGTCACAGATTATGCATTTATTATCTAAGTTCTCATCAGCATCAGTATCTTCATATTTAAGCAGGTCTGTCATTTCTATTTCCGAGTCCAACGTACTACCATCACTCTTGTCTTTGTCTTTCTTGGTCTTTTTAACAAGAGTTATTCTGTTACCTTTATTATGAAATACATAAAATTAAATAAGTGAATCGATTTTATTTTTCATTTCCTTGTCTTTTTTCAGATTTGTTTTCTTTTTTTTTTTTCAAATTTTACTATCAATAAAACATACTTTACACTATGCACCCAGGAGATATTCAACAAACTCATTAGGGACCGTACATAAAAAAACAAACATTTTTGTGACAATACATAATATCATACATAGTTAATACATTCGAAACAGTAAGAAAACATTATAAAAGAATCATAAAACACTTTACTTTATACCATCTATATAAATTACATTAATAACTATCACCATAAAAAAGATTTAAGTAATATTTTTTAATTGCGACAGTTCTGGATTTTTTATTCGATTGTTCGTGTTTTAGCTCATTAGACAGTTTATTAAATTCGGAATGGCTAATATTTTTCAGAGACCTGATGAACTTTGTTGAGTGAAACTTAGACACATGAAGATTCCCCGAGTAACGCGTATTAGCGAAAATTCTACAAAAAACCAAATGTGTTTTTTTATTGAAATGGGTTCTTACATGTGAGCTTCCATCGATATGTGAAATAAAACTTTAATTAAACGATGTATATGCGAAGTTGTAGCGGTTCAAATATCGTGAATTTTTACAAAACGAAATAACTACATATTTTTTTGGGGTATTAAGTTTTTTAAAATCTAAAAAAATCACAAACAAAACATGATTTCAGCCAAGAAAAATTAAGTATAATAATAATATAAAATATTATTATTTGAAATACTCGTATATTTTGTTATCACTTTATTTGTGCTATTATGTATGTAAAAAATATAGAGGAGGTAAATACCCAAATGTGTATATTTACATAGGTACTTAGATATGTCAGTAGACATATAATTTTACAAAAAATCAGTTTAAACTGATTTCTCGCTAAAGTAAACCTATTTTATTACCAACATAAATCAATTTTCCATTCATTCCTATCACAAAAATATGGACATATTATTTTTTTGTGAAAATTCGTGAATTTAAAACACTTTTCTAAATAATTTTACTAGTTCTACATTGTTGATTTTTAGTACATGTGTAAGGATTTTATGTGTCTATAAAACGCAATTTTTATTTTATTTAAAATCTTAATAGTTTTATTTTTAACATGAAAAAACTTTCTCTAGAAAAATTTTCATTTTGTAGATATTTCGCTTTGTTAAAACGGTCCTCAATTGTGAATATCATGACCAAATGTGTATTTTAAATTTAAATTCAAAGTTATTTTTTTATTTTCTCTTGTCGTTCATCGATTTTTTTTCTCGATCGGAGCTTGAGTGTAGTCAGGTTGTCCAAACTACCTTCAGTCATCCTTAATATTTTTTATTTATTTATTTCAACGCCTTTTAGGGTTTTTCATGTTTTTACATACATATATACAAATAAAGACAGACATGTATTTTACAAAGTAGCAAAAAATTTATAAATGATTTTAAGAAGAAAAAGAAAAATATCAAAAATATCATCTTTATATATTAGTTTAAAAGTGGAAAGAACAGAGGTGCATTTTAAAATATGAAGACAGAAATGCATTTAACACAAAGAAAGGAGCAAATATAAAAATAAATTAAGAAGAGAAAGAAAAATAAAAAAATTTAAAAACTAAAATCATAACCTATTAGTATAAAATATATGAGGATACATAATAATACATACATATATTGTAGTGGAGAACAGGAGTACATTTTTTCGTATAGGTTGTGTTAAAATAATCTTAAAATTAGAAGTTAAATAAGAAGTTAGAAAAACACATATTTAGAATACATATATAAGTCAATAAACGGTAAACAATTGAAATCAACATAGTATTATTTGGGTATTACAATTTGAAGATAGTAAATTGATACACTGCCTTTTAAAATTCAAAAGTGTTATATTAAATATATCTACGTCATTTGCGTATTCATTTGCAAATGTATGAATTCTCCTTATTGGCGAGTGTGCAGTGTGCACTGTAGTTTGTTGTAAATACATTTACATAGAATAGTTTATTAAATCGGGTAACCTGGCCCGGAACTCACAAGTTAATCAATTGTAACAGTTCAGAAGAATCAAATATTGAATTAAATATTTTAAATAAACATAACAAATCATTCAGTTTTCTTCTATTTTCTAATGTTTGCACATTTAAATATTTATTTCTAAAAGTAAAACCGTTAAAACACAGTCATCAAAGTACAGCCATACTTCATACATACATGTACACAAGTACCGCAGAATGGCCACGCTCAAATGGAGGACTGAAATCGAAATTCAAAACGAAGATAATATTTCCGGAGCGAACTGAAGTGTGAATCGTTTTCAAAGGGTGGATAATCGAAATGTGTATTTTCAGCATTCATTTCAGGAATTTTCAGTCAAAAGAATCGCATAACAATTTGTTTTATTTTCGGAAAGGAATATTCTTTTAACAAGCGAAAATTTTATTTCTAAGTACATTTACGTTTATATTTTTGATGTTATCTGTGTCCGGATGGATAATGTATACACCGTGTGATGGTTGCTCGGAAAACTGAGTGGAGATAGGTCCGCCTCGTAGTGTAGTACTTGACGAGTTTGCTTACCATGCTTGAGGTTCCGGATTCGATTCCTGGGACGCCATGAAATATCATTTATTTATTTATTTGACACTTTATACACATATACAATTTATATACATATAAGACCTTATTGACTTAGGATTATTTCTTTCTACCGTTCTGTTTGAGAAATTTGCTAGTACGAGTACATGGACATACTCTAGGTAAAAAGGAAATTCAGTGTTTTTTAAAAAAATCAACTATTTGTTATATTAAATTTCTACGATATATAAACTACAAATTAAACATTCTAATACAAAATGTGAATTATGACTATTTATTAAAACTGCTCAACCTAACAACACTTTCTATTAATGATCTCATTGTACTGTATTAAATTGTAAACTCTCTTTTTGACGTACCAAAAATACTAGAATTGATTAATTTTTGAGTACACTAGGAGTATTTTATTGTTTCATTGCTCAAGTACTTTTTCCAACCAACAAAACAATTCATTGATACCGAGACTGCATAGTGCATAGGTAAGGTAACACTTATAGAACGGCTGCAGACATTCTGTCCAATTCTTTATTATCTTATAAGTCCACAATATCAAGTTTATTTGTAGCTGCCCGTCAAACTATTATTGACAATTCAATTTCATAAATTAAAAAAATACTTACTTGTTTATTTTTATTACCTTATACTTTTTTTTTATTTTTTACTATTATATCAAATTGCATTGTAGTATTGGCAAATACGCATTTCAAATATACATATTTTTATTTCTTCTTTTTTCGCGATAATATATGCTTGCTTGTTTATTAATTTAACTTAAATTTGTCTTTCTTGCTTACCGTAACACTTTATTTACTGTGTTTGCTTTACAGAATTTATTTCATAAGCTTATATCTTTGCATTTTTTGTTTATATGCTCAATGTTTTTTCTTGCATACCTTTGTTATTATTAACATATTACAGCAGAGATGAAGAACATTTAAGAAAAGGTAATATAGAAGTCTAGGCATCTACAGGGCTTATGACCTGTCAATGGCTGGTTTAAGTAGCCACTTTACACACTGTAACATTCACCACTCTGCCTACATTTGAACATCTATATTCCTTCAATTCTTTCACCTGTTGATGTTTGTGAAGTTGAAGAGCTGAAACCTTTATTTATTAATGAAAGCTCTTTAACTTCACAAACTTCAACAGGTGAAAGAATTGAAGGAATATAGATGTTCAAATGTAGGCAGAATGGTGAATGTTACGCAGTGTGTAAAGTGGCCACTTAAACCAGCCATTGACAGGTCATAAGCTCTGTAGATGCCTAGACTTCTATATTACCTTATCTTAAATGTTCTTCATATCTGTTGTAATATGTTTATATAAACAGCTCTCCAGGGAGTTGAATTTAGTCCATGTCTACAAAAATTTGGACAAACTCAAAATATTGTTTGTTATTATTGCTTTTTTTTTTACTATGCAAAACTTTTTATTATATCCTTTCTAACTATTTTTTTCTGTATATTCTGTATTATTTAGTATGTTAGCATGTATTTTATTTTTGTATTTTTTGTAAACGCCTTTTGGGCGTTAATGAACAAAATAAAAATAAAAATCAAAAAGTAAAATATTAAACTGAGCCAATTTTTTTTTATATACGGTATATTATCAGCGTTATGTTTTTTTTCTTTCAGAAATAACTTCGCGTGTGGCGTCAGAGGTTCTTCTTTGTCAGTTCTCCCGATTGGTTCGTTTACGGTTAGCAAACTAGATATCCTTCACAGCTCTCATATAATTGATCGGTTCAAATACCAGTGACCTCGTTCGAAGTAGTGCGTTTTTATTAAAATATTTATTATAATATTTATTATTTTTTACCACGCGCAAGAAAAAAAAAGTTGTATCCAATTTACCGTGAGGCTGAAGTTCCTCATAAAAGAGAATATTTTAGTTTTACACATAATTTGAAACAAAAATTAACTAACATCTACACTGTACTATGAGAACAGGAGAGGGGAGGGAAGGAAAGAAGGAGAAAGGAACAACTCAAGTATTTAGATAGTGACATTTCAATCTTGATTTAAATGTAAATAAAGAAGGGGCCAAACATTAGTGGGTAGATTATTTCACAATCGAGCAGTAATTACGCGAAAGAGGAGGCAAAAATGTTGATGTTTTTTCAATTAAAAACTTTATTTATGCGGGTGAGATTCATCTGATTAAATTATATCACCAACATACAAGGCGACGCTTGAAATTTTTATTTTTCAATTTTTATACTTGTTCATGGACTAGGTGGAAACATCAGCGCTCTTAAGGTGATTTTCACAAAAATGGCGCTATATAAATTATCCAAACATATACATATATATCAACAAATAAAAGAATTGAAGGCATATAGATTTTCAAATATAGGCAGAATGGTGAATGTTACACAGTGTGTAAAGTGGCCACTTAAACCAGCCAATGTCAGGTCATAAGCCCTGTAGATGCCTAGACTTCTATATTCTTCTTCTTCTTTTCTACGTCCGCTCCTAAGTGGAGCATGTGGACATCACCAGTCGCCGCCAGGAGACCCTATCGCCAGCCAGCACTCTCGCTTCATCCCATGTCAATCCAGCGCCCCTTAATTCCACCGAATAAAGTCTAAAGATCGTCATTGACGGCCTTCCAGGACGGCGTGATCCCGCGGTTTATAGAAGAGGCAACTGAGGTTCTCCTGAGGCATACGCAGCACGTGTCCAAGCCAGGTCCACCGCCGCATCCTCAAGACGCTCGTTATAGGAGGCTGCTGCGTCCGTTCTCGGACTTCAATGTTAGTTATAAAATCGAACCACCTTATACCTAATATTCTTCTAAAGCACTTACTCTCAAAACTCAGAAGTTTGGTGTTTTGAGCTTTGGTAAGGTGCTAAGATTCACATGCATATAGAAGAACTGGCATTATACAAGAGTTGAATAATCGGCATTTCGTTTTGACCGAGTATAGACTAGAGTTCCAGACAACACGCATCATGTCAAAAGTTGCTCCAGCAATTCCTAGGCGGGTTGTGAGCTCTTTATTCATGCTTCCATCCTCAGTTATATGTACTCTCAAGTATTTAAAACTGTCAACTTTCTCAATCCTCTGTCCATTATTATAGAGAGGCTGATCAGGGTCTGGACAGGATTTGTTGCACATAATCTGAGTCTTTTTTGTATTAATATTAAGACCCAGACGAGTTGAGTTTTCCTGCAGTGTGTCAACAATTCTATATCACCTTCTCTAAAATATTCTTCATCTCTGTTGTAATATGTTAATATTAACTTGTATTAACAGTCTTTGTCTACAAAATTTTTGACAAACTGAAAATATTGTTCAGTATTCTGATGTGAAAACACCTTTTGAAATAAATATTTCATTTCAACCATGTCAGGAATCGAACCCGAAACCTCTTGCATGGTAGGCAAACGTGCTGACCATTACACCACGAGGCCGACATCTTTAACGCGATGAAAAACTATGTTGTTGTCTTCGGCGGAATAATATATAGTGTCATTTCAAGCCTAATGGTGAGCTTCACGATGAAATTGGTTGCAGTATTCCCGATGCAAAAAAAAAAGTTAAATAATACCATTTGTCGGGAAACAGCGAGAACGTTTTCATCATCATTTCCTTTCTGCACCTAATGGTGCTTAGGGCACTGCATCGGAAAAACAATCGCCGCGTATCTTGATCATTTTTGTTATATAAGGGTAAGGTGATCAGTCTCCCGCTTCAGGTACCAGTCGAGGGACTATGAATTATTCTAGTGTAAAAACAAACTTTTGAAAAAATATTCAAACAAACAAAACAATCCCGAGACCTCTCGCATGGTAGGCAAACGCGCTGACCATCACCACGGTTAGGAAACAGCGAGAATTTATTCAAGTCCCTATTAATAATAAATTCGAATCGGGTTGTGGTCCCGTGGCTAGTGTTGCGGACTCACGAATCAGAGGTCCGAGGTTCAAACCCCTCTCTACCCAACTTGATTTCTATTTTCTAAAAATGAGTCATTTACAACTCATTGAAAATGCTCAGCAACATTGAAATATTTATGTAAATTTAATAAATTTAGTAAATTTAATAAACGCTAATATTTCTTTGATAAAAAAAGATTTTTTTTTCTTGAATGAAATTAGTAGCAATATCACAGGTCTTTAAAACGGTTTTCGGATATGTGGAAGGAGTACTTTCACTGCAATATTTTTTTTGTTTCTAGACTGGCACCTGAAGCTTGATTTCGTTTCAAGCACATTTTTTCCGCGTTCTATTTAAATCGTCTTAATAGTATAACGAGAAAAGATAAAAGTCTTTTTACATAAAAAAAACTTGCTCTCTCGATTATATTATACTCCCTAACCCCAATGATAAGAAATTTATCTCCCGCATAGTTAAATGGCAGTTTAAGGTCAGAAAATTGAAAAAATATATTATTTTATGTTTCTTTGTTATTTTCATTACTTTTTTGTATGTCAAGGTTACTCCGAAAGGCAAACATAATTTCTACATGAAAAGCCATAGGCAAATAAATCAAATAAATGATATTACTTGTGTTTGGAAAGAGAAAACTGCTTATGAAGACTATTACATTATGAAGAAAAAATGATTTAATGTTTACGTTGGAGCAGAGTTTTTCAACTTTTTTGTATACGCGATCCCAATACGAGTAAAAATATCTCCAATAAGATTATTTACACCCCCCTGGAAGGCAGATAGAGCAGAAGGAGATCAAAATGAAGATAGTTGGATGATGTGGAAAGTAACATGAGAGCAATTGGAATTGGAGCAAGACGAACTGGAGAAGAGCCACAGGGGGCAGGAAGGAATGGAGACAAATTCTGTAGGAGGCTAGGACCCACAACGGGCTGTAGCGCCACTGATGATGATTAAGAGCAAAATTAATTTGAAGATTTAAAGGACATTAATTTTACCATACTTTTTGCATGTCTGTGGTTTTGAGAAAAACAAATTTAATTAAATTTTTACTGTTGCCATATTATTATTGATCAAGAAATCAAGTACAAGGAAGGACCGGGCAGGGCGCAGCTGCCCATCAGCCGCATTATTATTCCTTTTTTAAAATAGAGCGATCTCTTAATCTGTCTTTATTGGAGAAACGTACAACTGAGATGGACCTTATATGCATTTTCAAAATACTTAATGTAGATAAGAACACAACTTTTTATATCACTTACATTTTTTAATCTTCCTATAGTAGAATTTTTTTTGTAACATATTGAGAACGTGTTTTAAAATTTAATTTTTGTCAAGGTACACTCCAAAATACTTTATTTTATCCCCAGAATTTATGACAAGATTATCAATATTAATATTGTATCTGTGGGGTATATTTTTTCTCCCCTACATTAATATATGTTATTTTTGCGATATTTAATTTTAATTAACATATTTTTAACCATTTTATTCTTATTTTTTACTGTATCATAATTATCTCTTGATTTGCAAACAGATGCATCATCTGCAAATAATTGGATTCTAGAATATTTTAGTGATCCACCGATGTCATTTATATGTATGATAAACAGTATAGGCCCTAGCACTGAGCCTTTGGGTGCTTCAAAAATGATTATCTTTTGAATCTGATATAATATTCTTTATTTTGGTTTTTTGAAATCTGTTATTAAAGTAGTTTTCAAACCAACTTAAGGTATTTCCTCTTTTTCAAATTAATTTGAATTTTTCTATTCTTCTTGTTCTATTTATATAGTCTTAAATGCTATTTTAAAATCTAGATAAATCGCTTATTGTTTCTAAATCCAGACTTTTCTACCATATTTATATTTATTTTCTCCAGAAATCCTAGTCGTTTTGTGGCGCTGGAAGCCCGCCATTCGCTCTATCCCTATATGATTGACACTGATAGTAATGCCATTGGTATTGGTATTGGGAACCGGGCTTGTTAGAAGTATTGCTGGTGTTATATGCAACGTGGCGTTCCGTTGCATTGTTTATATTTGTTTGTCAGAAGCGTACTATTACGACTGTACTAACTATATGAACCTATGCCACATCCTACCTGGGTGAATTAACGTTTTCAAACAAACCACGATTCGACAAATTGTTATGAATAAACAGGCACACACTGAAATTATTATTATATTTTTGTGGTAGTCTAGGACCTAAAGCCCTTGAAACATTATTTTATCTTGCTTACCGCGACGATCCCCCAAGCGAGGCCTCTGGACCCCCCTGGAGGACGCGAACGACTGGTTGAAAAACTCTGCGTTAGAGAATCTCCGTTCAAAGTACAATCATATATTTATTATTCATAAATTTAAGACAACGTTAGCTGTAGCGCTGTATTTTACATTTTTTCTATGTAAATAAAACCCGTTACAATAGATCTACCGCCACGCCATATACTCGTTGTCGTAGAGGGAGAGGATGGACCTCCACACACGAATGTCCTGACATACGATCCTAGTTACTTCCACATTTATACATCTTGTCATAATTGTCCTTGATTGCATCTACTTTCGACATGACCAGACTTGAAATTTTGGTTTATCTGATCATGCCACGCCTTTCTTGGTCGTCCTTATCATACGTTACCATTCATTCTCTCCATTTATTTCTGTTTTGCCACTTTTTCGTCATATATTCGTTCTATATTGCCAAAGCATCTTAATGATCTTTTTGTAATCCTATTAATGACACCTGTCTGAAATTCGTACTCATTTCTGATTTCATACAATGATTTCTATCACATTTGTCTATGAGATTGCATTTCAACCACGTTCACTCTGCTTTCATCCTTTATCTGCCAGTTCCACATTTGACTTCCATACATAAGTGTTAGGACAAAAATTTCGTTGTGCTTTGTAACTCTTACTCTTGTTAAGCTTACTTAAATTTACTTAGCTTAGTGCTTTATTATTAACTGACCCACATTATCAAACATTTATAAATGTAGACATATCCTCATCGTCATACCCCTACACCTGATGGCGTAAAGGATACTGAACTACTATACCAAATCCAGCAAATCTCAATCATTTATTAAATAAAGGAAAAGTGATCAGTCTTACACTTCAAGTGCCAGTCCAGGGACAAACAATTACTTCGGTGGAAAACCACCTTTAAAAACAAATATTATATGTTTGTATATCTTCCCAGGATTCAAATCCAGAACCTCAAGCATAATAGTAGAAAAAAAAAATAGTTCATACATCCTGTTAAAAAAATTCACAAGTTTATATAAATTATAAAAGTAGGACATATTACACACTAAGAAGAAAATATAAAATATTATACAATACAGGAAAAGAAAAAAAGAGCGAGTTAATGTACTCCAGGGCACCGATTATGATGGGAAGGTAATGACGTTATACCTTCACCTTGAAGATAAAATTGTTTGAAACCATGAAATAAACGGCAATTGTCTTGTTCGGAAAAACGATCTGAGAGATTTAGGTGTGATTATGCATGAAAACCTCTTATTTGATTCCCATATTTAGGCGTTCGTAAATAATAAGGCTTACAGAAATCTGGGCTTTATTATACGCACCACTCAACCATTTAAAACAACTGCATCACTCAAAATTGTATATAATGCATACGTTCGCAGCCATTTTGAGTTGGCTTCTGTTGTTTGGAATCCTAGCTATACAATTTATATATCACAACCAGATAGGATACAGAATAGATTCCTCAAACTTCTGGATCGTAAATCTCATACTTATTTTGACTCGTACGAAGACTCTTCTTCCTTTCATAGTTTAATTTCTCTTACTAAACGTAGAAGCATTTCTCATCTGTCTTTCCTTTTCAAATTTTTTAACAATTTTATCCTTAGTCCATATCTCTTAGAGCATATTGCAATAAACTGTCCCGTAACACATGTTAATTTTTTTTATAATCCACTCTCAATTGAAAAAAAAACTTCAAAACTTGTTTATTTATCGCAGCTGCTCCAAATTTGACTTAATTTGTCCCCATTTAGATATTTTTAATACAACATTTTGTGACTTCAAAAAAAACTTTTTGAAACACTGTAAAATGAAACATTTGTCAGTATGTAATAAACTTATATTCCTTTAATTATGTTCATGTTATTAGAATATTAAATTTTTTAATCGGTCAACCATATAATGAAAATCCCTCTCCTCCACTCTATTTCCTCATCCCATAAGATGGGATGAGGATCTGTTTATCTCTTGTCTGATGTATTATATTATTTTTTCTCTTAAATGTGTAACATGTTCTCTCATTATACGAGTATTTGTGAAAAACTTTGACTTGATGTACTTATGAAATATTTTTAATATTTTATATTCTTATAACACAACTGTTGTTTTTTCTAAATAAATAAGAATAAAATAAAATAAAACATCCAGAATTTACAGTGCAGGAATAATAAAAGAGGCAATTGAAATATAGACACTCAAATAACATAAACAAAGGCAACGTGGTTTCTGGCGTTGCTCACTACAAAAATGACTCAGAATGTGCCTATTGCCGACTGCGACACGGTACAAATTAGTATTAGATAAACACATAGTTTTTCTACAAAACTATCCTGCAATGGTAGCAAAAACGTCGAAATGAATCTAACGTACATGGAATGACCCAAAAGAGATTCATATTGTATTTTATGTTTTATATATTATTCTTCGTAATTGTTATAGTTATTTGGTGATACTTTGCATGTATTGTTTAATATTGTATTACTAGCTTGGTTTCAATAAATACATTAAATAAATATATAAACCTATATTAGAAGCTTTGTAAATTCCTACACTTCAATATTCCATTTTCAAGAAAAAATAAATTTTAAAGATATCCCAAATTTAATTTAAAAAAAATTTTTGATTATTTTTTTTATCTTTGTGAATATTTTGGCGCTCATAGTAAGCTCATTTCTTGCTGGTAAAAGCCTTGTTCAAAAATTAATTGGAATTTAGAGCAGTTTTTAATTAGTCCGCGAACAAAAGCTTTTGACGATACTTTACTTAATTTTCACGCAACATTCCCGTTCAGGCCTCGTTATTCAAACCAACGTAACTACATTTAATTTAATGAACAATATTTTGAGTTTGTCCAAATTTTTGTAGACAAGGACTGGATTCAACTCCATGGGGAGCTGCTTATATTAACATATTACAAAGAGATAAAGAACATTTAAGAAAAGGTAATATAGAAGTCAAGGCATCTACAGGGCTTATGACCTGTCATTGGCTGGTTTATGTAGCCATTTTACACACTGTGTAACATTCAGCATTCTGCCCATATTTGAACATCTATATTATTTCGATTCTTTTATCTGTTGATGTTTGTGAAGTTAAAGAGCTCTGTAGATGCCTAGACTTCTATATTACCTTCTCTTAAATGTTCTTCATCTCTGTTGTAATATGTAAATTTAATTTAATGATTTATTTTATCAAAGATGCTTTAAGTACGTGCAAATAATTGTAGACAGGTTTGTATTCATTTATACATAATAAAAACATTGTTGATAAGATAATAAGATAAAGTATGAAAATTAAAGAAGGGATTTAAGCCGTTACCTAGTAGGTGAAACGATTCAGCCCGATTAATTTCACCTACATCAATAAAGGTTTCGCCTCTTTCATTTCACAAACGTCGACAAACAGAAGAGTTGAGGAAACGTGTATGTTTAAACATAGGCAGAATGGTGAACGTTACGGAGTGTATAAAGTGGCCGCTTGAACCAGAGCCAATGATAGGTCATGAGCCTTGTAAATACCTAGGCTTCCATTATATTCTTAGTGGTGGGGGTCTGTGTTATGCAAGCTCCTGACGTCGCTGCAATCTGTGAAGATCTATTGTGACGGGTCCACGTGAATAGTTCTCGCCCTCCAAGCCCAGGTCTATAAAGAACCTGGCTACTGTGTGAAAGGCAAGAGTTTACATTTTGCTAAATTTCCCTCTTCAAGCCTAGATTCTTAAAGTATCAAGCTATCAGGTAAGAGGCAAGCTCTTTATCATCCTCAGGTTTAACCAGTGGTCCCCCGAGGATGAGAATAGAGATAAAAGGTCCAACATGGAGTTGGCTTTTTCGCACAGTATCGGGGATGCATCAGAGAGACAGTGGCAGAACAATGTTGAAATACCTATTTTTCAAAATTTTCTGTTACCGCATATCTTCCCAACTTATGTATATGTACATATATAATTCAAATAATAATTGATATTAAACTTTCGATTGTGTTTATTAAATCTACGAGGCGTATCCAGAAAGTATGAGTACTGTTTGGCTCTCGTGCTGTGATTTTTTTTTCTCCAAAATTTGGCAACACTGATTGGTAAGGGGGGGGGGTCTCCTGAACACAACGAGCACCGCCGACCTTCGTTAGTACCAAAACTTGCCTCGCAGTGTTCCTTTCTGTGAAAGATGTCAATGAGATATCCCGCGAAGTTTGCCTTTTGAAATTTTTGCACGGATCAAAACTATTTGGATGGTTATGCATGTTGGAAGGGCTATCTCTGTGTTGAACAATATTACTTTGGACATTTACATTTTTCACGTCTCTTTTCGTTACAAGATTCTTTTACTTTTTTTACATGTTATTCTCTGGATATTATGTATACTTATGTGTTTTTTAAAAATATATACCGAATTTTACCTGATTATTTTAATTATTTCTATATGTATGAATTATGATATTCCATTTTGTAATGTACATATATGTGAATAAACAAATAAAATTGAAATCGAAATATTTATGGCGAAGGTGCTATGTACCGAACAAACGTATTTAAGTGATGTCATGGGTTAAAAGAAGGAAGAACGAATATTCATTATGAGTAATTCAATGAGTTGTTGCACGACAACGCCCGTCCGCACACGGCTCACGCCACCAAGGCGCGTTTGAACTCGTTTGGTTGGGATATTTTGAACCACTCTGCATACTCCCCTGATTTAGCGCTTTCAGATTTTCATTTTTTTACCTTCCCAAAGACTTACATGGGTGGAAAAAATTCCAACCGATGATTAGGTGAAACAAGAGGTCTTGTGAGTGGACGAAAAAAATGGCGGGAGTGTTCTATGAGGAGGACATCAAAAAGCTTGTGCCACGACTTACAACCTACATAGAACGGGAAGGCGACTACGTGAAAAAATAAGTAATATATATACAAACAATATACTGTCATTTTTTTTAATATAGTTTTTTTTTAAACCAAAATTAAGCACTCTTACCTTGTATATATGCCACGTATATACGAATATAAACTCAAATTTAGTAATAGCAAAGTGTTGCCGAGTTTAGTTTGTATCACATAAAATAGTAAAGGCTATTAACATTAAACAGGTTTTTTAAATATTTTTAAATTTATTTTAAATTTATTTAAAGTCAAAGAGTGTAAAGTAAAGTGAAAACTTAAAAACGTTCCATCTCAAAACTCCATTTTTTGACATTCATCTATATCCTGTGCCCTTCAAATATGAATTAAAATTGATGTACACGTTCGACTTTAAGGTTGGTGCTTTAAATATTAATAATAATAAATATTTTTGAGGACAAAAAAGTCCACTAATTTAAAAAGAGTGCTGTTACACGTCTAATTCTATAAAACTAGGTCAAAGACAGGTCATAAACCCTGTTCCTCATTCTTTTCTCAAAAATATTCTCCATCTGTGTTGCGTTACGCAGCATATCAAACGTTTTCTAATTTGGATTATTTTTTATAATTAACATTTTCAGAAATTGTTGTTTACTACGTTTTATTTGAATACCCGATTAGCTTGTCGCATCGTAAATGTAATATTTTAAAAATTAGATTAAACAAAAGTTCACTAATTCAAATAAAGTGCCGTCAGTTGTCAGTGTTAACGCAATCGTGACGTCATGCCACGTAAAACCGTGTTGCTGACGGGCCATAAAAATCCATAAATATACGTAAAAATACAGTTCTGTGTGTGGCATATAACCAAGACCCTGAACATGACAGGCGCCGTGGCGCAGTTGGTAAGGCGGCCAACTGTGAAACTGGCGTCGCGGGTTTGACTCCCGCCAGTTGCAAGAAAAAACCCAAGAAAGATTTTTTTCTTAATTGGTCTGGGTGCTGTGATGTATTTTTCATTACCTCCTTCCATATCCCATCTAACCTACCTGCGGGTTATAGACCTTTTTCAACTTTATCATAAAAAAATTCTGAAAAAGCAAATCGAATCGAGATTTTTTGTCCTCGTTGCGTAGTGGTCGGCGTATTTGCTTACCATGCTTGAAGTCCCGTGTTCGATTCCTGGCAGAATAGACGTAAAATGTTAGTTTTGAAGGTGGTTTATTGATTGATTTAACACTTCACATACATATACAGTTTATGTACATATAAGAGCGAGCATATTGCCTCAAGGCAACGGTTCTATACTGCTCTATTTTTTTATTTTCACCCCGAACATTCATAGCAGAATGGAATTTAAGTCCCTTAACATGAGTCACGACGTAATGCAGCTAGTAACGGATCATGGAGAATTCATGCGTAAACTTTATTTGTTTATATGTTAACTTAAAAGTACGAGGGTTGTGTACAAAATAAGGTTCTCAATTTTTTTTTCAGGTTTAAAGCATTTTAAATTTGAACTAAAAAATACACAATTGGAAAGTTTAATTTCTTTTACTATTTTTCAACATAAAAAACAGATTTTTCAACGCATTTTTGTTGACGACTAATCCACTTTTGGAATCCAGCTTCAAAGAAGTCCGCCTCCAGTCCGTGGAGAAATTCGGTGAGCGCTTCCTGCACTCTTTCATCAGTCTCGAAACGTTGTCCACCCAAGTGTTGCTTTAATTTTGGAAACAACTGGAAGTCACTCGGTGCAAGATCAGGGCTGTAGGGAGCTTGTTCAACGAGATCCCAGCCAAAATTTTCTATCAAATCCTTGGTTTGGCGAGAGACGTGCGGGCGCGCATTGTCGTGGTGCAGTCTAACGCCTTTCATCAGTCTTCCTCTCCGGCGATTTCGGATGATAGTTTTTTCAAGGTCTCGCAATAATTTTCCGAATTTATTGTGGTCCCTCAAGTCATAAACTCAACAAGCAGGACGGTCACCAAATTCCTCCACGGACTGGAGGCGGACTTCTTTGAAGCTGAATTCGAAAAGTGGATTAGTTGTCAACAAAAATGCGTTGAAAAATCTGGTGATTATGTTGAAAAATAGTTAAGAAATAAAACTTTCCAAAGATGTATTTATCAGTTCAAATAAAAAATGCCTTAAACCTGAAAAAAAATTGAGAACCCTATTTTTTACACAACCCTCGTAGCTTACCCCGGGAAATGAGATCACACTCATAACGGTGTGATCACAGCAAATAACGAGAGGATGAAAGGTGAGTTTCTGGTGCCTCCAAACCAGAACCAATCAGCTAGGGGAAGGTAACACCGATAGAAAAATCCACCAGAGAAGGCAACAGGAAACCACTTTTGTCATCTTTTCCCAGGATTCAATATGGCGAGTACACCCAATAAGCAGTTGTTCTGGCTGCGGAATATAAGAGTAGCGCAGGACCGAGATGCTTTCGCTGTAGTGATCGCCAACGTTGGGGGGACCTGACAAGGCACCGCAAGAAGAAGAAATAAGTAGTTTATCACACATATTTTGAGAGATAAGTCCCAACTTCATGGGACTAAAATTCTTGTGTTCAATGAATTCTGTGAATTCTCCTCTTGCTGAAAATTTAGACTGCGTATGAAGTTGGGCGTGCAGGCAGCTGAACATATATTTTGGATATGTCCTATTCTTGACGTGGAAAGAGAGACGATGGTTGATGGCGCGACGGAAGTAATGAAGCCAATATGGAATTCCGATTTCTTCTGCAATCCGAATAATTTTAGTAAACTTGCAAAATTTGATAGCGCATGGGTGGAAAAGTGGGACGCCCTTCTAGTAATCGAAATGCGGATTGATTTTTGGCTCTAGTGAGATTTTTATCGGATGATCTTCATGGCGGCAATGTAAAACCGAACTCAAGTCATGCATTATTTAAAAAGCCCTCTTCCCGTTTACGCAAATACGTAAACGGGAAGAGGGCTTATCTATCTATATGGCAACCGTCCGCCTTTGAAAGACGATGTTGATGTATACTTAATTTGACGACTGGGAAAAACAGCGTTTCCTGTGACTGTATAGTTTTATACGGAACCAGCACAGTCAGCCACATCTCTTACACTTTCAGGTTGTGGGGGGGGGGGCTCCAGTAGGTAGCTGTCTTCCTCGCAGTCTTTTAAGCCTCAGACCTTCAGCCAGAGGTCGTCGTGGGCCGCTTTTCTCTCCTTTACGGCTCCTCTCCACACAATTCTATCCCTGGCGAGATCTTCCCAACGATCGGCGTCAATGACAAAATTCATCATCTTCAGAAGGGCTTATCTACTAATATACTAACGAGTAGGGCTGGGAGGCGTGTATCGGTCGGGTCGGTCGGGGGTCGGGCTGGGCTGGTCCTTCGCCGTCGTGGTGCGTTATTAAGGATGCTGTCCTAGTATGTAGGATTGAGCTTTCGTATTGAGGGGTTAATACGGTTGATTAATAGGCCTTGACTAGGATGTTGCCAGGTTTTGAATAAGTTGATGCTAGGTTTTCGGAATAGAGCAAATTTATTAAAAAAAATTTGCTTTTGGGCTTAGTAGATTTGAATTATTTTGCTGGTGGAGGGATGATGACGGTTCTGTTTCTCCCGATCGGACTTTTTTCTTCCGGTTTACTAATTACTCGTCCAGTGACGTTACAAGTTCTAGCCGGTGAGTTCTGCTGGTTGGTAAGTTGGCTTTCCAGAAACCGGAAATCTCTCACAAACACTCTATCATTGGTTGATTCGGAAGAACTTGTGACGTAGTTCAAATTTGTTGATTTTTTTTTTTTTTAATACTTTTTCGAGAAACTTCGCAGTTTAAACGAGAAACTTCGCAGTTTTAATTTAAAAAATACTTTTAAATTTGTAATTTTGAATTCCCGCAATAACGGTGATTCCATTGGTCACGCCCCTAATACGTCACGATTCATGTTTATTTGTTCCAGCCATTGAAATTTGTGTAGAACAATTTCATGAATCTTGACGTCACAACAACTAAGGCCAAACACGTCGCGTTTTTCTATTTACATATTTTTATAGAATTTCTTTTTAACATGTATGTATTAAAACGTTTCTCTACAATATTCATATTGATTTTGAAAATACAATTAATTATTCGAAATCCATTTCATATATTTTTATCGGTATTCATAGTATGTGATATTTTCTTATATTATTACTATTATTTAAAATAATTATTAAGTACTAAACTGCCTAACTAAGAATAGCTTTCTTGTTTAGAGACAGTAAATATATTTTTATTTTAAATGAATAAAATATTTAAAAACATACGATAATAATTAATATAATGTTGTTGTTGTCATCAGCCATCAGTTGTCATTTGCTGATGACAACTAGGTACTTAAACTGATTGAATCTCCCAATGATTGTCTTCTTTTTCAACATGATATTAATTGTTTTAATGAATGGTGCGACATCAATTGTCTTCAACTTAACATTGACAAATGTAAAATAATATCTTTCTCGCGACGAAAAAAACATATACAATTCAACTACAAATTAAAAAATACTTCCCTTTCAATGGTTTAGAGTGACGGCGGACTTCAAAATTATTAATACCATCAAAACTCTTTATTGCTTACTAGCTCGACCCCATCTAGAATGCTTCTCCTATTTGGTCTCCATTCTACAGGACTCATATTGACCATATCGAGTCTGTCCAACACCGTTTTCTAAGAAAAGTGGCATGGTTACTCGGATTACAAAGGGGTAATTATTTTTATTTTGAAATAGAGCAATCTCTCAATCTGTCTTCATTGGAGAGACGTAGAACTGAGATGGACCTTATATGCATTTTCAAAATACTTAATGCTTTAAGTGATGTCCCATCTCCGTTGCAATAAATTTCTTTTCATGTTCCCAACCGTGTCACCAGAAGTCAAAATCTGCTATTTATAAAATCTTCTAAGAGCAACTTTGGTTTTTATGCCCCAATGTCCAGAATGTGTAGATAAGTCAATTCATCACACGACTTGGAATTCTTTGGGATAGATCTTCCGGCTTTTCGTAGATCTCTTCGCGACTAAACAGTGTGGGATGAAGTTGGATTGGCATGGTTTAGCTCAAAGTTTTTGGTCTTTCGTTTTTTTGAATATATTGTATACAATTATTGTTTTACCCTTGTTTGTCTTTGATAAATAGTTTTATATTCTTTTTGTTCAGTTTCTTGCATTTATGTTTCTTCATGTAACTGTTGTCATTGGCTTAGGCCGTATATATAATAAATAAATAAATAATATTTAAATGCTCTTATGTTTACCGCGTGTAAGAAGTTTGTTTTTGTATTCAATTTCCCGTTGCACTGAACTTCCGCATTTACATTGACAATACAATTTAAAATTGAGTTTCTTTTTGTTGTATTGACCGCGTTAGCATTTTGTTCGAGTTGGTGAACTGATTTAGGACGAAAAGGAATTTATGGACGAAAAGGTCACATATTTATCTAGCAAGGACGAACTGATGCCGTTCATTTGTAAGGAGATACCGTAAGTAAAAGGATTCCCGAAAACCTTTTATATCTTTTATAAATATCCCGACGAAAAATGAATATCGACGAATAATACATTATGCGTGAAATTCATCGTATAAAAATGATTTGTGAGCAAATTTATTAATTTATTATTAATAAGTACAATACACAATAAGGTATTTCTTAATGTACTTTTTATTTAATATTCATTTTTTAAATTTTTTAGAGTTCAATTATTTTTCCCCTCTCCTTCTGCATTCATAATAAATTATTGTGAAATCTGTAATTGGTCTTACTTTTTTAAATTGTTCTTTAGTACCTTGTTTCGTATAAAGACTGTATGATTTCCTTGATAAATAAATAAATAAATAAATAAATAAAGATTTATAAAATACTGTCTAGAAAAAAAAAAACGCAAATTATTAGCAGCATAGAAAATATTTTTTAATTTGTAATTTTAAATTCCCGCAAAAATGGTTATTCCATTGCCTACGACCCTAATATGTCACGATTCATGTTTGTTTGTTCCTGGCCATTGAGTTTTGTTTACACCATTATTTTTTATTTTTTTTATAAATGCGCGCAATGGGCATTTTTGAGGACATCACAAAAAGGCATGGCCTGTTCGTGGGTATACAAGAAAATCGGTATACAAGAAAAATTAAAATATTCTGTAAAATATAATACGGTATTTTTAGAAATAAAAAAAATTAAAAAAAAACACAAAAATATTCCTTGTTATAAAAGGGCAACAAAATATATAAAAGAAAAAAAGAGTTCATATCTTAAGTTAAAATCAGGATAGTGCATGTTTTTTAAAAGAAGGAAAATTTGAAAGTTTGGAATCAATGAAATATTATCAGTAAAAAAAGAATTAAACAATTTTGGGCCTATAAAATATACATGTCTCTGTGCGAGACTCGTTTTACAATGTGGTATTTATAACACACGATTTCTTCTTAAATGGTCGCTGAATTTGACTATATAATGTCTGAGATGATAACTATCGACAAGTAATGTCAAAAAAGGTTAAATATACCGCCTCGATATGTACCGATAAAGATAGCGTTTGTAATAACGGCCCTGAGGCAGTTCTACACATAGTTAACAATTACAGTTTGTAAAAGAAATGCTTGAAAATTTCATTAAGGGTGAAGTTATCTATTTCATATTTCATGTTTGTTTGATATCTTTTTCGATATTTTCTAGAATTTTTAATATGAGTTAAGGCAAAGATAAAGGACAATTAGGAGATTTTCGATTTAAAGACTATACTGGAGTATTCAATGAGGTAAGCTTTTATTAGCTTATGAGTATTGCAATATTAGAATCTGCTTAGGGTGGAGCAATAAGGGTGAATTGTAATAAATTCTTCGAGACATCTTAATCCCAGAGCAACCACTGTAGTAATGAGATAAGGCAAATCTCAAAAGGAGAAGAAATTACTGCTTTACAACCGACTCCTTTACAAAACAAGGGATTCTCTATATTTGAGGCGTGATAAAAAGATTAAAATTTCTTTGTACTATTAGTTATATAGTGAGGGAATATGGTAGTAATCCGTGGTTTAAATCTATTGAACTCTTTTGGGGCATGCTGCAGACTAACAACAGTTTTCAACTTAAGCTAGGGTTTCCTAGGACAGCGGTGCCCATATCTTAACGGCCGTAGTGAACGGTGATGCGGTAGACAGCCGTCGTAACGTCGACTAGAGAGTGGTTTCCTAGTGAAACGGTGTTAAATAGTGTTGATAAAACCGTTTTCCTAGGAAACCACACTCTAGTCACCGTTACGACGGCTGTCCACTGCATCACCGTTCACTACGGCCGTTAAAATACGGGCACCGCTGTCCTAGGAAACCCGAGCTTTACACACGCCTGAACACTTACTCTCACACAAATACACACAAACACACCTCCACACTTACTTTCATACATTTACACACAAACACACCCTTTTGTGTTTACTACAATTTAATATGTATGATTTTTATTTCGAAACTTCGCTGGTCTGTCTTTAAACCGTATTATATTATTATATCATTGTTGACTTTTTTTTTTTGTAAAATAAATAAACAAATACATTATCATTTTGGAGATCGACGTCTTTCACATCAGTAAAACTATGTTTAAGAGGCAAATACTCTTGCTATTGGCGAGTATTATAACTTAATAATGTCAAACCATTACTAAAAGGTTGTACCGTACTAAAAAAATAGGGCTCCGGCAGTCATGAAACCAAAGAGGGTGTACATATATACCTAAAGACTGGCTCTGACTGCTGACAACTGGCTCTGACTGCTGACGACTGGCTCGACTGACAACTGATGAACGGGGATTACCCGGCATTTCGAGGTATGATTGGTTAACAAACTATGTTCTGATTGGTTCGCGGTCTATGGTCAGTCATAGACAATTCAGGTTTAAAAATCTTATTAGTTCTTTTTCTATTGTTGGAAATGGGGTACAAAGTATATATTATAAAAGGCCTATTTATTCAGGATGATTTTCTGACAGGGTTCCTGGTTTGATATTTTGTACCAATATAACGTCTTTGTCCCAAATTTTGTTATTTGTTATTTTGTTTGGTGAAATAAATTAATTTCAATCTAAATATATCTTTACCCATAGATACACTGTAATTAAGTCAATGAAGTGCCTTTTGCTCCAATGGGTGCAGATAGGGAAATTATGATGAAATAAAATAATAACTAACTTAAAACATAAATGCATTATTAAGGAAGTAAATTATACAATTCTTACGAACTTTATTATAAAATTCTACCATCTGACTGAAAGCTCTTAGAATCTATTTTGATTACTGTGAGGAAGGAAAGTTGAGAACCTTTTCTACCCTTCTTGGTAAATTTTGCCTCTCCCGAGAGGAATACAGGGGTGAGCTTCGGGGTGGTATTGGAATTCGAGTGAATTTAATAATTGAAACAACGCGGGAAGATTGTGGAGCCCTAATATTGCCTCGGTCATCTAAATTTATTTTAATTTCAACCACTTTGCATAAATTAATCATGATCTACCCTTTGCTAATGATTTGAAAATTAGAAATCATTCGACACAGAAATTATAGTGAAAAATTTCTTGATTATAATAAATAGGTTTTTGATAGAATAAGGAAGTTTAGTAGTTTTTTTGACTTTTTTATTTTTTAATAGACTATTAAACTAAGTCAATTAAAAAAAAAGCTTTTTATACATCGTATTATAAACGTTATATTTTTTAAAGTATTGTATTTCTGAAATAACTTCACGTGTGACGTCAGAGGTTCTCTTCAGCTTGATCAGTTCTGCCCATTGGTCCATTGACGGCAAGCAAAATGGAAATATTCCATAACTCTCTTATCATTCGTTGATTCATATGAACTAGTGATGTCGTTCAAAGTAGTTTGTTTTTATTATTTTTTCTTACATATTCAGGAAACTTTGCAGTACAATTTAATGCTTCAATTTTTACCGCGCGCAAAAAAACATTTATTGTATTCGATTTTCCGTAGGGCTAAAGTTCTTCATTGAAAGAACAATGAAAGTTTTATTGATGCAAAATCAATTTTTCTGGGTATTCAGGAAGTTCAGTGGTTTTAAAAAAATATATGTGTTATAATTGACTACCAAACTAATCCAAAAAAAAAATAATCTTATGTACTGAATTACCATCACCGTGATTTTTTTAATTTTCATAATTTTGAAAACCTCACCGAAGCTTCGACACTACATTGCCCGCGACGCACACTGTTTCGCTTCATACAAGCTAGACGCCATAAATTCACTTTAGATTTTTCGAACGATGGCGTCATGGAAGTATTCCAGGATAATCAACTTGACAAATGCGTGCTTAATTGGTCCGATTTTTTCAAGTGTTTACTAATGATTGTATGTTAAAGTGTGTGTATTTATTTGAGATTTCTTAGTAACATTCATTCGCTCATTGTCGCGCTACGATCAAAGTTGTATTGTGAGTTTAAAGTGTTTATTTTTATTTAAAAAAAAATAAGATTCTTAAAAAAGGTATGTACTATAGTTTTTTGACAAATTTTACTTAAAAAAATAGTTGGTGCTCGTGTAAAAAAAACGTAATTTTTCGTACTTTAAAAAAAAATGTATAATAATATACTACAATAATGTTCAATTAAATCGATTTTCTTTTTTTTCTCGCAAATACAAATTTCTCGATAATTTATCGAAAGATAAGCAGTTTTTTTTCTCTACTAAATGTTGAATACCGTACAATTATAGTTTGTACAGCAAACATGCTAAACATCGTAAAACATGGCTACCCCTGACACCGTTAATCTGTTTCGGGTTGCAATCATGATCTTGGTTGGCTTATCAACAAAATAACTAGTTAATTTATTGGTCATTGCAAACAAGTGGTCGCATAAACCTGTGACGTAAAGCAGTTCATTTATATTAAAACTGTTTTTATAATTTACATTTTCGAGAATCTTCGCGATATAATTGAATGTTCTAATTTTTACCGCGTGCCAGAAAACATTTTTTTATCCAATTTCCCGTAGCACTATACTTCCTCACCGTGGCGTGTGTCGTTTTAGTCGTTGTGGATCGCTTGCAGCGTCTATTGTAAGGGTCGATACAATTTTTGTGGGTATTCATTTTTAAAAATATAACATTTAAATCGATTTAAACAATCATTTATAATCATTCTCAAAAAACTCCCGAGGTATCCAACGGAAGGTCTATTTGCTGAGTTAAATATGTTGGATGTAAGACAAGTGAGGTGCTTACTACTTAAATTTTATGATAAATTAAGTGAGGTCAAAAGAACCCAACAAAAATATAAACACTCGTTCAGCAACACAAATTAACTGTATTGTCCCATTTGTATCAACCGTCTTTGGTAAAAAGCAATGCAATGTAATTGCTCCAAAAATATTTAATGATTCATTGCCAAATAAAAAAGACTCAAAATGTAAAACAAATTTTAAAATAAAAATAATTGCACATATACCTACAAAGTGTAGCGAGAGATTTTTAAAAAAAATATATGTTAATCAAAAAACGTAGTACTTTATATAATTGGTACACATATTATTTATATTTTTATGTATTTCACTGCTTTATATTCGTTTTATTATATATTATACTTTAATATTTATGTTTAAGTAACATGTATTCTTAGCACATAAATAAACTTAATATTTATATAATAACGATCTTTAATTTCTTACATTTGATTAGCTAGGCATTTATAATTAAGAAGGTTTAGTTTTTCTTTTTTATGTTATTGTTTTTTGAGTATAGGACTACTTATGCTCTAAAGATAGACAATCTCCATCTTAGAATAGGCTGTGCCATGTAAGATGGAGACTATCACAAACAGAAAACACTCCGTTTTCATTTTACATTCATTGGTTTTATATAGATTCCCTGTTATTAAGTATGTATATTATTTTTTTGGCTATAAATTTATAAATAAATAAATTTCCATCGAAAAAAGGACCAAAATACTAAAAATATGTAACCTCACTGAAGCACAAACCCATAGATCATGTAAGCACCTTCATGACGTGGTTAAAGAGCTGATCTGGGTGAGGAAATAAAAGCCCAAGTCAACAAGGCAGCTGCCATCTCTGGAGCTCTAAAATTGGATGGAGAATTTGAAAAATAGAGATATGGCCATATGAAGTAAGTTAAGAATTTGAAAAACATGCATAAGACCAATAATGAATGACATGGCGTTGAAGCAAAGCCAGACATAATCAAGACTAAACGAGTATTGAGGACCTCCGAGATGAAGACACTCTAATGTAAGTAACACTCTAATAAAAGGGATATGTGAGACTGAGGACATTGTAAAACAGAGTAAGAGGCAAAAAAGAGACTGATATAGTCATACCTAATAAATGGATACCACCAGACTCCCTTATGTTGCATTGCGTTATCACATCAGACTCACAGGAGGATCAACCCTCCGGAGAACATATTATTTATTTTATTTATTTAACTTTTTGTACATAATGTTATTTGTACATTGGCGGGCTTATTGCCAAATGGCAATTTCTTCCAACCAACCAAAAAAATAAAAGTTTTATTTTAATAATTCAATTTACAGAACATATTAAAAAAAAGATTAAAAAGCTAAATATATATAAAAATAGAAATAAATGTATTTGTTTATAAATTACCTTAAATCAAAACTATTACTCAATGGGAAAAAGGAAATAAGAGGAAAAAGAAAAGGAAGAGAGATTAAAGAAGTGAGAGGAGATGTTTCTTCAGACGTGATTTAAACAGCGATAATGTAGTAACATCTTTGATGGTGGATGGGAGATGATTCCACAGTCGAGCCGCATGAACACCGGATGAGTTAGAGAAGAAATAGGAATTGTGGATGGGTATTAAGAGAGTGCCTTGAGAATCAGAATGAAGAGGTAAACCATGAACTGATAAGCATTGAAATTTTTCACGCAGGTATATAGGAGCGTTAGGACTATGAAGTACATTGAACAGAAGTGAGAGGGAGTGATAGTCTTTCTGCTGTCTAATTTTGAGTCATTTTATTTCATATTACATACGTCTATAGCAAGGAAACAAGGAAGCAAGGAAGCAAGGAAGCAAGGAAGCAAGGAAGCAAGGAAGCAAGGAAGCAAGGAAGCAAGGAAGCAAGGAAGCAAGGAATGAAGGAAGCAAGAATGATGTATACATTTATATTATGTTTATACTTACAATATTTGAGTTTGTCCAAATGGTTTCAGCTCTTTAACTTCACTTAAATCAACAAATGGAAGAACTGAAGAAATATGGATGTTCAAACATAGGCAAAATGGTGAATGTTACACAGTGTGTAAAGCGGCCGTTTAAACCAGCCGATGACAGGTCATAAGCCCCGAAAATGCCTAGACGTCCATATTTCCTAATTTAAGGTATTCTCCATCCCTGTTGTAATTTGTTAAACTTATGTATTTATTTATTATGTAATTTAAATGTGATTTGTATTTTCGTTGATGCTCCTGTACGTAAAAAATATTTACAAATTATTCAAATTTACATAACCGTGTTACATTTCAGGCAACGTTGGTTGACACATAGGATATTGATACTTCAAATCAGATTTATAATCCTTTGCGATTTCCATAATATCCTACTTGCCAATGCGCATAATTTATTTATGGAAATTCGAAACCTGTTGTGCGAATAACCCATATATTTTCAACCGCTGAATCTGATTTTTACAGAAATGTTTAACATACTTACAAATATAAGAATTCGCAGCTTCAAATTATTTTAATTGTTTCGTCTACTTGACTTATAATTTAAGTAGAAAATATCTTGAGCTTGTGCAAACTTTTGTAGACAAGGACTAGATTTAACCCCCTACGGAGTAAGATAAACTGATTACAACAGGATGATGAACATTTTAGAGAAGGATACATGGATGTCTCGGCATTTATATGACTTATCCTTCTTCTTTCCTTCCCATCCCCTTTCCTCTCTTCATAGTAAAGTGTTATTTTTTTTTTATACATATATTTATTTTTGTTAATCTTTGCTTTTAATTTTTGTATAAAATTGTAAGATTCAATATGTCCATGTATTTATAATTTTCTCAAACTGAACGGTTTGGGTAGGTAGGAAGAAATTGCCTTAAGGCAATATGCCCGCCCTTATATGTATATTTATTGTATATGTATATAAAGTGTCAATAAATAAAATAAGATTTAATAATATTGATGTTTTTTGTTGATATTTCTTGATAAAAGTTAATTGATAAAACTCTATAGTTAATCACAAAATACTCAAATCAACTGTTTTGTGAAATTCACAATGATATAATGAACGACTGTTTTATGAAGTTTAAAAAATTACTAAAATCAACTGTTTTGTGAAATTCAAAAAAATATAATAAACGACTGTTTTATGAAATTCACAAAAATAATAAAATCAAATGTTTTTAGAAGTTCACAAACATAAAATGATCGACTGTTTTTGAAAAATGTCGGCCTCGTGGTGATTTTTTTCTGAATTAGTCTTGGTATTGTGGTGTATTTTTCATTACCACCTTCCATATCCCCTCTATCCCACCTGCTGACAAGCCTCTAAATAAAGACAAAAAATAAATAAAAAATATTGATTAATATAATTACATATATATTAGATGTTTTTTCTCCATAAAATCTACTTTTATAACTATTTAATGTTACAACTATTACTTTCCAAAAAAGAGACCAGCCCTTTTTTGGAGAGTGACTTACACTGTTATATTTATTTAGTAATTTGAAGTTAAGTCGACCTCGTGGTGTTATGGTCAGAGCATTTGCCCACCATGCAAGATATCTCGGGTTTTTTTCCCGACGTGGTTGATATGAAATGTTTATTTAAAGGGTTTTTTTTTATACTCGATAATTTCATAATCCCTGGACAGGTACTTGAAGCGTAAGACTGATTATCTTACCCTTTGTATTACAAAACTGATCAAGATACGCTGCGCTTAGTGTACCAATGCAGTGCCCTATGCACCATTAGGTGTGGAAAAGGAATGACGATGATGATGATGTTTTGTAAAATTCACAAAAATATCAATATCACTCGTTAGTTCACAAAAATAAGGAAATCAACTGTTTTGTGAAGTTCACAAAAATATAAAGATCGACGGTTTTAAGAAGTTTGCAAAAATACGAAAGTCAACAGTTAGAGGAATTACAGTAATATGGATGTTCAAAAATAGTCAGAATAGTGAATGTCAGTGTTGCATCATACTAACCATTAAGTCTTTATGTGGATATTCATATTTTTACTACTATATTACTTTTTCATCTGAAAATTAAAAGAGCTTTTTTATGAGAAGAGAAATCAAAAAAAAAAACAGGTTGACTTCATCAATACACAGTTTCAGAATATCGTGCAACTCAATACCTGTGTACCCATATAAGTATGTATGTACTTACGTAATTATTGAGAATATAAGGTTCTATCTATCCTTTCCACTTTGAAGTTACGATGAAAGCTGTCGACTCATCAGCGTTCAAATTATTGATGCATTTTGCAATATTCGATGATTTCAAACGCTTGTTCAGATTTTCATTATGAGACCTTTTGAATGATGTTCTGCCTGAATTCGATTTTTAAGGGTTAGTTGATATACACAAACAACCATTTAAAAAAAGATAATATACATATTCACATACACGGGGTTTCAAGATCGAACCGCTAAACTTTAGATGAACATTTCGCACGGTGAATTTAAAAAAATATTTTTAAGGGTTTTTTTGTAATTTGCAAATTATATAATATTATTAATAAAATATATATTTGAAAAAAAAAAGAATTTTAGAAGCAAGGTAAAAAATAATGTAACACCCATATAAAGGGGTTTGTGGTAAAGATATTAGTCCGAAAAACTAAAGATTTGCTCCATTTTCAAACATCAAAAAAAAAGTTTTTGAATATAAATTATTAAGATTTTTTAAAAATTTACTATGAGGAATGTTCCTCTGAAGTTTCTGGTTTAGATCGAAAACATCGTATATAATATATTTTTTAAAGTCCGTCTCTTCGTCAGGAAGTACGTTAAATGTCACGTTCACCGTCACTACAGTAAACATAGAATTCACGAAAATACTTTGTAACATGCAAACGCACAGTTGAAGAAATGCGACAATCACTTAGTGGTGCATAGCGCACTGCATTGGTACTACAATTACAGCGCATCTGGATCAATTTTATAAAGATGGAAGTAAGGTGATGACTCTTACGCTTCAGGTATCAGTCCAAGAACCATCATTTTAATTTCGTTTTCATGTTGATCTACCCAGGATTCAAACCCAGGACCTCAAGCAAAGTAAGCAAACGCGCAAACCATGACACTACGAGCCATCTCAACCTTTTGCAAAACTGAATGAAATTCGTTTTTTCGCTGCAGTCTGATTTTCGTTAACATGTAGGGAATATCTTAATCATGGGTAGGTACATTGAAAAAAATATTTAAACAAAATATGTATACCAAATTAGAGAGAAAAAATGACGTTTATTTTTTTAAAGTTAAAAATAACAATTAAAAAACACATATTATATATTTACGATGATTCACAAAAATTAGCAAAAAAAAAATATTGGCTCAGGTGCCTTCATTTTGGTTTTACTAGCAACGCCACATATCATTGACTGTGATTTTCTTCAATTTACGTGAGAGCGGTTTATTTATTTTTTGAAAGTTTATTTTAAAATTTGATAGTGTATAATTTAATACTTCTGTTTGTAATGCATATTTTTTTCAAATCCGGAAAAAAAGCCTTTATATAACATTTTCAATATCAAATATAAAATCAAGTCAATGTGGCATTTTTCACACATCCCTCGTTGTTCTACGATCCCGATAATTTAACTTAAAACCAGATATTTTTGAGTTATTATTCCATTTTATCGGAAGTGCAATATGTCTTATCAAGTGCACTATATTTTGCATAAAAACACGCCCGTCATTTGCAGAAACTTTTGAGAGCGTTTGCACACGGAAATATTTTGATTTATGAAACATTTCAATATTATCTGATTGTATATTTTTGACGCACGTCCATTATTATTATGACCAAGTATTCAGTTTTGACAATAGCCCCTTTTTTAAGGCCTTGGTAGTGACAACAGCGTCCCCAGCGGCAAAATTAGCTTCTACAGGCCACCGGAGAGCCTCTACCGTAAGCCAGATTATCACACACCAGGAAACATATTTGAATATATTCAGATGGCAACTGAATTATGCAAGTAAATAAACAAAGATTTTGCAACTGATTGTGCTATTGCAATATGGTCATGAAGGAAAACAATAATATCCGACATAAAAAATCCATAGAAAATCACAAACTTAAAACGACATCGGCAATAAGTACGGTAGATAATTAAATTGAACATTAACATATAACAACAGAGATAAAAATTATCATTAGATTAGAAAGAAGTCTAGGCATCTTTTTTTTTTTTTATTTATTTACAATTTTAAAAAACCCGTTAGGGTTACATTAGAAATTTAATATTGTCTAGTCATTTTATGTCTCGTCTAGTCTAGTTAGTTCAGTCATCATGTGCTTTTTCAGATTGATTTTAAATTTGTCTCCATTAAAAGTTTTCAAGTAGTAAGGTAGGTCGTTGTAGTGTTTAAGTCCTTTATGTAGTATTTTTGACTGTCCTATGTTTGTCTTTGCTTTTTCAATATGATAGTGTTTCTGTTGTCTGGTGTTATATTTATGTATGTCAGCATTTTTGACTAATATTATGTCGTCGTCTTGTATGTTTCCCAGTGTTATTTTGTGCACAATTTTTAAGGTCTCAATTTAAGTCAAGTAGTTTATGTCAAACTGGTGTGTTTTTTTGTACAGTTCAGTCGTAGAGGTCAGGTAGGGTAGGTTGTATGTTAGCTTAAGAATTTTATTTTGTTGTCTTTGTATTCTTGTTATGTCTGTCTTGTTACCAGTTCCCCAGAAGGCGATCATGTAACTCAATTTACTTTTGACATAGGCTTCGTACATCATAATTTTTTCCTTTCTTGATATAAAATCTTTAATTTTGTAGAAGAGGCTATGTAGTGATGCCATTACTTTAGTGAGTCCGTCTATGTGTTTTGTCCATTTTAATTGTCTGTTCATTGTGAGTCCAAGGTAAGTCACATGTTCTAGTTCTTTAAGAGTTTCGTTGTTTATTTTTATGTTCATGTTCTTTTGTGTTTCGAAATGTATTATATTGCATTTCTTGGCATTTAGTGTTAAGAAGTTTTTGTTTGTCCATTCTAATAGTTTTTGCACGTCATTGTTGATGGTTTTAGTGGTTTCAATGTCATTTTTGTTTTCATATAAAATTCCTAAGTCGTCCGCATAGATTGTTTTTTTTCCCATTATGTCACTGTGTATTATATCGTTAATGTATATTATATAAAACAATGGTCCTAATATTGATCCCTGAGGTACTCCAAATTGCATTGTTGTTATTTCACTTTTGTGTTCTTCAATTTTCGTAAACTGTTTTCTTCCTTGTAGATAGTTTTTAAATATTTTGAGAGCTTGTATCTACAGGGCTTATGACCTGTCGTTGGCTGGCTGTGTAACATTTACCATTCCACCCATATTTGAACATCTATATTCCTTCAATTTTTTCATATGTTGATGTTTGCGAAGTTAAGGAGCTGAAACCTATTTAAAAAAAAATTAAGGAATATGGATGTTCAAATATGAGCGGAATGATACATGTCACACAGTGTGTAAAAGAACCGCTTAAAACTAGCCAATGACAGGCCATTAGCCCTGTAGATGCTTATACTTCTATATTACCTTCTCTAAAATGTTCTTCATCTCTGTTATAATATGTTAATATAACAGCTCCCCAGGGAGTTGAATCCAGTCCTTGCCTACAAAAGTTTGGACAAACTCAAAATATTGTTCCATTGAACGTAGTTATGCAGAAAGCAGCCAAACATAAAAAATAAAAAAAAGAGATATTTGTGTTATCGGGTGCAGTAAGGTCAATTTTATGTTCCGCTAAAAACAACCAAACCATTTTCATACAAAAAACTATATTAATCACCCTTTAAAAATAGTTTCGATCACAAAAATGGCATTTTTCAATTTGCAGGAAACACTCACAGCACCGAAAAAAATCTCTCGGTACTTTAAAAATCAAATAGATACTTAAATCAAAACTGGTCAAATAGATACTTAAATTCTTGTTCGTAATATAAAAAAAAATGTATTAATTGTTTTTCAATTTTCAAAGTCAAAAGCATTCCAACTGTTGTGTAGATATTATTATTTACTCTTTTTACAAAGGTGCTATCATCTCAGTTTCACTTTATTATTCTACAAACAAACAAACAAACCATCACGCAGTTTCCCCGTAGGGACAGGCAGAGAGGATAGGATGCCATATTACTCTATCTTGGCATACAGACCTAGCTTCCTCTACATTCATACATCTCCTCATGTACGCACGCCGATTATTCTTACTTTTGACATGTCCATCTTTAAGTATTTGGTAGACTTGATCGTGCCATGTCTTTCTCGGTCTTCCTCGTTTTCTGCATCTATAAACATTCGCATCGTAGATCCTTTTAGCCGTTCTTTCGCTGTCCATTTGCTCCACATGTCCAAACCAACGCAGCACCCCTTTCTTGATTCTGTCGATAATGCATGTCTCAGCCTTACACACTTCACGGATCTCGCCATTTGTGCACCTATCATACATCGTTCATCCACACATTCGCCTGAGGGATCGCATTTCGACAGCATTCAACCTACTTTCATCATCATTTTTTCAATTCCATACTTCGCTTCCATACATTAGAATTGGCACTAGAACTCCACTGTGAACTGCTAGTTTAGCCTCCTTGGATAAACATTTGTTTGCCAAAGCAGATTTCAGTGCACCGTTCACCCTGTTCCCGGCACTCACCCTCCTTTCAATATCTTTCTCTGTCTTTCCATACCTAGTAAACATACTTCTTAGGTACACAAATTCTTCCACCTGATTCAGAATATCTCCGTTTACACTGATCTAACATTTAGTTATATTTTCATCCCTTTCAAAAACCACCACTTTCGATTTATCAACATTCATAAGCAAATCGCTTTTCTTGCATACATTGTAGACTTTTGTTACCAAGAATTGCAGGTCTTCTTTGCTGCTAGCAAGAAGCACGGCATCATACACTTTTTTATTCTGCTTTCCTCATAACTACGTTCAATTTAAATTGCGGCTTTTTAAATTGAAATTTTCAAAGTGTTGGTACTAGTGAAACTGATAGAAAGGCTCTGGTCATAAAAACGGTTTTTCATGATTATAAAACCACCGTTATTTTGCGTGTTTTGCTTTAAACACGATAAATAACTCTGAAAATAGCTGCTGGTTAGTTTACAAACTATTACATAGTATTTTTTTAATTTTTTTATTTGAAAATTTATTTATAAACCCTTACGGATTATAACATTCATTTTGCATAAAATAATATATACATTTTTCATTTATACTCTGTTGTTCAAAATAATATTTTTTACATCTTTTGTAAAGTTTGTCTGAGTCTTTTGTTTAGTTTTGTCTGGTAGTTTATTGTATAATTTCAGTCCCTGGTTCATTAGTCTTGATTGTCCTTGTCTTGTTTTAGAAAGTTGTACATGGTATTTGTCTGATATTCTCGTATTATGTCCATGTTGACTACAATTTTTTATTAGTTTTAGTTCTTCGTCTACAATTACTAGTGGCTAATTTATGGATAAATTTTAATGATTCTAGTTGAAGGAGTTCAGTTATATTTAATTGCTTAGTTTGTTTAAAAAGTTCTCTAGTTGCAGTTAAATAGGGAAGGTCATATACTAACTTTAATATTTTATTTTGTTGTCTTTGTAGTCTGTTTATGTCATTTTGATATCCTGCTCCCCATAATAGTTGCGTATAACATATTTTAGTTTTTACATAGGCTTCATACATTAGAATTTTTTCCGTTTTTGGAACAAAGTTTTTGATTTTTAAAAAAAGACTCGACAATGTCGCCACTTTGCTAATTAAGTTGTTGATATGAATTGTCCATGTTAATTGTCTATCAAAGCTTTAAATGTATATAATAATAAATGTGGTAAAAATTGTTGTGTTGTAAATCTGCTTTAAAAGTTTACGTCTTATGTTTTCTAATTAATTGTTTAAAATGGCTCAAAACCAAGTATTTTCCATCATCTGAATACTTAAGTTTAAATAAAAATATGTATTTATTTATTTATGTTGCATTGTTTGTATTCTTTTTTTATACAGAATAATGTTCCATCACTGGGGTCCCGAAACATTTTACAAAAAGTGAAACATGCCTTAAATTAGTTATTTAACAAAGTTAACATAATAATAATAAAAAAACGTAATCATTCTAATTAACCTAATTATCATTAACATAATAAGCAATATAAAATAAAATAATCATAAAAAACATAATCAATTTATATAGACCAATAGAACAAATTTCATAAACAGTACACACATCTTACCTATTTGGCTTGATCCACTCATCGATCCGTGTGCAACCCACCTCCACTATCCATTTTTTAATAACCCTAAAAGCCCTATTGTATTAATTTTCAACAAAAAATATTCTCATAAACTTAAAGTAAACTGCAAATAAACTTAATATTTTTAATATCCTAAAACCTCTTTTTACACGCAGGATACGTTTCTCACAGTATCATGTAAAAATCAATATTTTGAGTTTGTCCAAATTTTTGTAGACAAAGACTGGATTCAACTCCCTGGGGAGCTGTTAACATTAACATATTACAACAGAGATGAAGAACATGTTGTTGTTCTTCAATTTTGACAAATTCAAAATATTGTTGATAAATCCACCTGGTCCATGAAGAAGTATAGGAATTGATAAAATTAAAAATGTTCAGGCGTTGCCTAGTGTGTAGGTAAAATAATTAATTTAGATGAATCTTAACCACATAAACAAAGGTTTCAGCTCTTTAACTACACAAACATCAACAGACGAAAGAATTGAATGAATATAGATGTTTAAATATGGGCAGAATAGTGAATGTTACACATGTGTGTAAAGTGGCCATTTAAACCAGCCATTGACATTTCATAAGCCCTGTAGATGACTAGACGTCCATATTCCCATATTTAAAGTATTCTCTATCCCTGTTTTAATACTATAAAAATTTGTTGATTATATTTATAAAATAAAATAAAAACAGTAAATCATTGTAATATTTTTTTACATCCTGAATTGATTTTTATACAAGGAAACCTATCCAACATTTTTCATTCTTTTATGTACTTTTTTTACATGAACATATTACAACAGAGATGAAAAACATTTTAGAGAAGGGAATATGGAAGTCTAGGCGTTCACAAGGCTTATGACCTGTCATTGGCTGGTTTACAAACTATATAACATTCACCATTTAGCCTATGTTTGAACATCCACATTTTTCAAATTCTTCCATATGTTGATTTTACTGATGTTAAGAGCTGAAACCTTTATTGTTGTGAAAATATGCATCTCGTAATTTTCTATTCTTAATGACTCTCAGGGGGTTGAAATTTAGTCCTTTATCTTCAAACATTTGAACAAACTAAAATTTTGAGACATCAAAACTCCTTAAAAAATCGTAAGAAAGATTATTCACTATGACTATCATATACTATTCGCCAAGTTAGTAAAAAAGCGATGTAGGTCATTCGTAGTAGGTCAGTGGTATAATTAATATTATTAAAAGCATTGTTTAATTAATGTAAATAAAAAATTAGTATAATTTTTAAACCGCACTATTTATTTTTATATTTACAATTTTTTCATTAAAATTTTATACATTTTTTACTACGTAATATATCACTTTATATAAAAACAAAAAAATCCACATAGGCATAGCCTGTGCTTGGGTATACTAAATCCAGAATACCTAAATTTATGGTGTTAAATTTAATAATAATAAATTTTTAGACGGCCTCGTGGTGTAATGGTCAGCGCGTTATCCTTCCATGCAAGAGGTATTGGGTTCGATTCCCGAAATGGTTGATATGAAATATTTATTGAAAAGGGTGTTTTCACACTTGAATATTTCATAGTCCCTGGGCTGGTACCTGAAGCGTAAGACTGATCATCTTACCTTCATAAAACAAAAAATGATCAAGATACGTTATGATTGGTGTACCGATGCAGTGCCCAATGCACCATTAGGTACGGAAAGGGAATGATGATGATGCATAATATATAAAATATTTAAAAAACATATAAATTGTTGAACTGTGGAATCATCTCCCATCCACCATCAAAGATATTACTACATTATCTCTGTTTAAATCACGTCTGAAAAAACATCTTCTTTCTCTTCTTTAATCTCTCTTCATTTCTTTTTTCCTCTTTTTTAACTTTTCCCATTGAGTAATAGTTTTGATTTAAGGTAATTTATAAAAAATACGTTTATTTCTATTTTTACATATCTTTAGCTTTTTAATTTTTTTTTTCTATTGCATATGTTCTGGAACTTAAATTATAAAAATAAAACTTTTATTTTTTTGGTCGGTTGGAAGAAATTGCCATTTTGCAATAAGCCCACCCATGTCCAATTAACATTTTGTACAAAAAGTTAAATTAATAAAATAAATAAATAAAAAAATAAAATAAAAATGAAATGTTACATTCAGGTTGTTTTCTTAAAACAGTCTTAATGTAACATTCCGAAATCGTATAAAACCAGGTTCCGGTGTATAAGCGTTTGAAAAAAATAGCTCGAATTTACGTACTTATTTACGGAACATAAATTTTGTGTGATATTTGACCGTGTGTACATAATCCTAAAAACAAAATTGTTTTAACGTTTGCTAATTGATGTTGAAATTTCCGGCCCCCCTCAGCCAGACATTTTTATTTCCATGTCTTGACCTCAAGTTAATGTGGTGTCAGTTTTACTGTTATAAAGTGCACTGAAGTTTGCTATGCGCCAGGCGCACGAAATAGATTCATTTGGCACTTTTCCACTGATTTTCTATATTCATACACGATTATTTTGTAGATAAAATAAAGCTTTATCACCATTTGAAAACAAATAGACCAAGTAACATAATAATAAATTTTCAGTTGAATAAAAGTCTAGTCAACTGAGAGTGGACTCTTTAGTTTTAGAAAATTATATTTATTTCAGTGCCTGAAATATGTTTACTTGAATAGGAAATTGTTTAGTAATAATTTAAATCGCATTAGTAATAGATCTGACAGTGAACTGTCAGTTACAGGATGCTAATCTTCAATTTTCTAACCAAGGAACTACAAAACATTTAATCACTGGTAAAGTTTTTAGTAGGTTTGAGGTCTTGGATTAGCATGGAAGGAGTAGATAGACACATTAAAAAAAATGCTGCAAATAAATAATATTTTCGTAATTTCAGCATATTTGGTTTTTCTTTTTTTTTCTTTTTTTTTCTTTTATTTTTCTTTTCTTTTCTTTTCATGGTCATGTCATACCATATATATGTGCTTTTTAATAATTATAAAAGGAATGGCCTACGCTCAGACACTGTAGTCTTTGTGGGTATTTTTTCCGATTCATGTTATAGCTTAATTTTAAGATGTATTTTTCTAAAGTGTATTTCTGTAATTGTATTTCGACGTTTATAATATGTGTATGGAAAAAAAAAAAGTGACTTGTCCGCATTAGATCTGGGGTTCCAGCGACGATCTGCGAATTTCCACTTAAAAAGAACGCGTTCTTCTGTCATTGGTGGCGTCCGTCTGCTCTCAACAAAATGAATGTTTTTATCGAATATTAAAAAAAATACTATAAATCCTCTTCTTGAAGTTTGTCAATCGCGATGGGAATCTTCCCCTCCATCCCTGGAGGTAAGAAAGGTTAGCCTCCTGGGTTACCTTTCTTTTTTTCCTTCAATCCATCAGCGCTAAAAATCTTCTTGGGTGATCCCCGATCACTGGACTGCCCAGTTTTTATCAGGTCATGGTAAATTTAATGATAAATTGCTTGTTTTTAATATTGTTGATTCCCCTTCGTGCTGCTGCGCATATCTTTATCAGTTTTCTGAACACATTATGTGGTCTTATCCCTTTTCTCCTTGCTATGATTACCGAACGGATCTTCTTGCTATTATCCGTAGCCCTGTTATAGGTCCTGTCAGATATACAGATCTAGTGGCTTCCACAAAGAATCTCGAGGCCTTTAAAAAGTTTTGTAATCTTTTCGACGAATTAATCATATTCAGTCAGTAAAGAATTAACTTCCCTTCTTTATCAATTCAACAAAGCGCATATTATGTACTTCCGGATTACCTTCTTTCAGCACAAAGATGCTAAAGCTTCCTGATTACAAAGAGTTTCTTCGGGCAGCTTTTCTCGTAGGGCAAATAGCAAATTTTCAGCGTATGTGGGCACCACCGAAGAGACTTATGTCCTCAGATGCGGTGTGCTGTACGTGGTGGGTAGTTATAAAAATCGGGTTGAAAAAAAAGGAATCTGGAGGCTATGGCAACGCTTAAAATATTACAATAATAGGA
Source organism: Micrasema longulum (assembly GCF_059751315.1). NCBI lineage: Eukaryota > Metazoa > Arthropoda > Insecta > Trichoptera > Brachycentridae > Micrasema > Micrasema longulum. Next base: position 109,290 of record NW_028279199.1, on the reverse strand, counting down.
TTTTCATCCCGATAATTTGAATTTTACTGCACTAAAAAACCACCTCTGATTGTTATTTGATCGTACAATATTTCACCGTCCATGGACTGGCACCTGAAGCGTAAGATTGATATCCTTAACTTAATACAGTATAAATATATGTATACAACATTTAAAATTTATTTTTGAAAAAAAATTCTCGACAAATTTAGAAAAAAAAGTGATGTTATCAAAAGTTTATATTAGTTCTAAAGATGTTATGAACTAATTAAAGAATGAAAAATAAATAAATAATAGAGAAATATCACTTTTTTAACCATTTGAACCTGATAAGGGTCAATGAAATACTGTCGGAAAAAAAATGTGCTTGTAATTCCTGCGGTAACGGTTCATTGCATTGACCATGCCCCTAATACGTCACGATTCGGTTCAATTTTGAACTTTGTTTGTGACCGTTCAAATTCGAATAGAACATATTCACAAATCTTGAGGTCACGATTGTCGAGGCCAAACATGTCGCGTTTTTGTATAGGACGTATTTTTTAACAATTTCATTTTTAAAATTATGTATGAAAAAAATTCTCCACAATATTCATATTGGTTTTAAAAATACAATTAACTTTAGCATCCATTTCACATGTTTTTATCGGTATTTGTAGTATGAGATATTTCCTTATAAATTAAGATACGCTGCATTTTCTGTACATCGCGAGTGGATTCTTCGGTGTAAGTTTTTTTTATTGAAGTCATCTAAATTTATTTTAATTTTTTTTTTTTGCATAAAATGCAGTTAGAGCATTATTATTTCAAGTCTCAACATGCAACGAGTTGGAACAATTCGAGTAAAGAGTCATTATCTGAAGAGGAAACGTTAAATTTTAAATAGTTTCGTTTGCACAGCGCCCATTAATTCAATTCTCCCTCGCTTCCATAATTAAATATCAAATTGTCAACTTACTGTGCAGACAGTAGTGATTTTACTTACAGCTACAAATATTTAATTTTAAATGTATTAGCATGCTAACGAAAATAGCATATTATAATCAATGCTAATGCTAAACGCCAAGTAATGATAATGATTTATTTATTTATTTTTTATAAACATATAGTTAAGAATTATGATTAAATTACAGAAAAATGGAAAGGTTGAAAGACAGATAAACGAAGTTCCTTAATAATAATAATATGTAATAATTATGGTACATTCTTAAATGTGTGCGTGCATATTTATATGTAAGAGGTGTGTTTGTGTTTATCTCTATAAGCGTAAGTGTTCAGGTGTCTGTAAGCGTGTGCGTCATTAAAAAGCAAGTGGGAGTGTATCGCTGCCAAAAAGGATGAATCGTAAAAGTATTATGGCCACACATATTACAAACATTTAGTAAATTCATATTGAGGAAATTCGATTCAATGAAATTAGACATGAAAAATGTTTTCTAATGTAGTAAAAAATTAGGGCATTAAACTTTACGGCGAAGTTGCCTGAAAATGTATGAAATAAAAGAAAAGGTTTTTTAAAAAAAAAACTACTTTGAACGACGTCACTATTTTTTCTTCGAAAAACTTCGATATTATCATACATAAGCATTTAGGGTGGCTTGGTCGGGTTAACTTATGGCTTACATGTATGCCATAGGTTTTGCTGTGTTGATCAAGGAACAGCACATTATTATTTCGCAACCGGCGGATTGGAACATTGAATGCCACTTGTTCCAGTGACGATGGTACATCAATCAAGCCATTCAGTAAATTAAAAGTAAATATGATGTTGATGTCTGGTACTTTATCGTATAATTTCAGTCCATGGTTTATTAGTCTCGACTGTCCTTGTCTCGTTTTGGAATGTTGTAAATGAAATAGCACCAGGATCTGACATCAGGTTTCAACTCGATGGCTATTCTCAGGTAAAAGTCCTGAAAAAGGAAATCGTCGAGATAAGTCCGTCACGTATTTCAAATTGCAATGTTTCACTGTCCCGGGACTGGCACCTGAAGCGTTAGAGTGATCATCTAACCTACACGTAAAAATATGATTTTATGCTGCAGTGCCCAATCAGATGAGAAAATATTAAGACATATCGAATAAATTTACTAATTGAATTTGAGATCTGGCACTATCCCCCTCTCATTAATTTCTGTTGTTAAAATAATTCCTATAAGTCTATTTCCAATCCAATTAATTAATTGGTTTTGAAGTTACTAACTTTCATCAGAATGATTTCGTTTACTAATAATTCCAAATTTATTTAACATTTTAAAGTCTTACAAGCATGTTAGATTTACATTTTTTCCATAACACCATGGCTAATAATTTAAAGAACATTATAAAGCCAACAAAATAAAATCTGTCCTTTGCTTAAACATTATTAATTTTGATTGATTTTGCCGTTCGAAATTTTTATATAATTTTATATGGAGTGAACCGAGAGAATGATATTATTTTCTATGAAATACAAACTAATTTTTAAAGAATCAGACTGAGATAAATATATGAGCCGGATGGACGTCTCATCCTCTGAGTTGTTTATACATTTATCTTTTAAAAACGTCTTTTTGTGCATCGCACAAAATACTCGTGCGTGCTTACTAGCCTACCGCCTCTGTTTAGTTAAATTCAACAATCGCAATCAGCCTTTGCTAATGCTATTGAAATTTTAACAAAATTTACATTGCTAATGCTTATAGTTCCATTATTAGCACTGAAATGTAATCTCAGACCAATGAGGTGTAATTAAAACGGGGTAATAAAATTTGTGCTGTGAAACTGATGCTGTCTGAACATTCAAGGAAATACGAAAAGACGCCAGCGAACTCGGAATAGTTCAATTTTAATAATTCGCCATCTTGTCATTCATTAAAAACGTTATCATCTGAGCATTATTGGGTAATGAATTTTTTTTGAATAGTGAATATTAAAATATCTAATAACCTTAATTCTTATTTTATTGCTTGTCTTTTTATTGACACACTAAAGATATTTTTTTTTTGGATAATAAAGAAGTTCAGTGCCACGGGAAATGGGATGCAAAAAATGTTTTTTTACGCGCGGTAAAAATTGTAAGATTTAAATGTACCGCAAAAGTTTTTTGAAAATGTGCGAAAAAATATTTAAATAAACACGAACTACTTTGAACAACGTCACTAGTTCATATGAATCAACCAATGATAACTGACTGAGAAGAAGCGGGAGAGAACTTGAGACGTCACCGGAGTAATTTCGAAAACACAACACTAAAAAAAAATCAAAGCGCTGATAATATAAAACATAAAAAAAAATGGCTTGGTTTAATAGTCTTATCAACAAAAAACATATAAAACAAAACCACTGAACATCCTAATTTTCATAAATTGTAAATGTCCAATTTTTTTAGTATTTTTTTTTCTTGATTAGTAGCATAAATAATAATTTTAAATTTGTATTTTTTAATTACCGCAAAAAAAAACGGTCATTGGCCGCAAAACGGCGATGCATATTTATTTGTTTCTGACATTCAAATTTGTTCAGAACATTATTACGAATTTTGACGTCACAACTGTCAAGACCAATCATATTGCGTCTAGCTGTAACACACCTTGTTTCCCATTTCTAACATAGTTATTCACGACTAAAAGAAAATGGCCCCAAAATTGAAACATTTGAGTTAATCTAAGAACGTAAATATTTGTTTAAAAAAAAAATAAATTTTTTTTTACAATTATTGATAAGAAATAGCATGGATAATTTAACTTAGCAGATCTTAAACGGAAATGTTGACAAAACTTTTAAGAAAAAAAAAAATTCAATGGCTAATAAACTTTGCGAAAAAATACTTATGCTTTTAGTTCTTAATAATGTTTATATTAATTTTTAAATTTATATAATTTCCCTAACGTTTTTCTACGCAAAGGAAAAATAAGAAACCTGCTGACAAGCCGGCTTCGCGGTTTAGTGGGTTTCATTATTTTTTGTTTTGTATTTTCTGTTAATGGTAACCTTCTTAAATAAAAATAAATAATAAATAATAAATAACAAAAAAAAAAACACTCTGGAAAGTTCATACGAGGGCACTGAGTTTTAATGAACATGTAATGATAAAATACTCATATAAATAAAGCACAAAAAAACGTTTGTTTTTTCTATATAAAACGATAATTTTGTAGATATGTATTTTTTTTAATAGGAAACGTAAATTTCATAGGTAAGCACAACATTTTACTAGAAATTTTCATCAGTTCTCATATTCATAAATTATGGATTTAAATTTACAAATAAACACAAATCTGTTTTAAAGAATCTTTGAGATGAAATTTGATTGCATAATTTCAAAGGGTATATTACCATCGTAACACGTCATCAGCATAATATTGCTTTTACGTTGCGCCTTGACAGAACAGAAAGCGCTTCAGTCTGATTATCAAATCAAAACCGAATTACAGTGTGTCTCAATATTTTCAGACAAGTTTTTTTTTTTTTAAAACACCAGTCAAAAAATCATTTAAATAATTTATTTATTTACACACATTAGTTTATTGCACATTATTTCAGACCAATTCCACGCCACCAATTTATTTCAATGACCATTTCTTTATCTTTTAAATAAAAGTATAATTATCGTCTTAGATTTTCAAATTGAGTCATTTTTTTGGGTGATAAAAAAAATCTTTGGAATAATTGCTAGCTATCTCACATTACCATCATTTCTCTTTCTTCTTTCTACCAGGTGCTAGTACAGGAAAAATTAAATATTACAATATTTTTAGTTTGTCCAAACAATAATCACGTGAATCTCTTCACAATTAAGGTTTCAATATTATTATACTTCAACGGAGAGTCTACATAGGATGCAAGACTTAATATATCTCTTATTTATTTTAATTATGAAGCTGAATTTTTTGTAATCTTTAAATTGATATTTTGACATCAGATTTGAAAAGTAAAATTTGTATAAATATGCTGGATTTAAGTGCGAAAAATATTTATCCTTACAATGCGAACAATAATAAATTATACGAATGAAAGTGATGTTAATACCACAAAAAATCTCTTTTACTGTATAATTAATAAAAAGCACGAGAATAAAACTTATAAAGCTAGGGTTTTCTAGGACAACAGTGCCCGTGGCCGTAGTGAACGGTGATGCGGTGAACAGCCGTCGTAACGTCGACTAGAGAGTGGTTTCCTAAGGAAACGGTGTTAAATGGTGTAAACCGTTTTTCGAGGAAACCACACTCTAGTCATCGTTAGACGGCTGTCCACCGCATCATCGTTCTCTACGGCCGTTGAAATACGGGCACCGCTATCCTAGGAAACCCTAGCTTTAAAAAGAAGACAGCGTCACTGTTATAGGGCTTGTGTTTATGTGAAAGAGACAAAAACAAAATAAGAAATTCATTACATGAGGCAGTTATTGGCAGTGAGCGGGAGTGCACGCCAATTAAATGACCGGCGTTATTATGATTTTAACATTTAATTTTTTTTTTTAATAAGTTTTGAAAAGGGAATTATTTAACAGTGTGTCTCTGTATTTTATTTCAATGTCTGAACTTCATAATATTTATATACTTCATACCTCGTACTTAAGTTATTGTATCGTTTGCCTACCATGCTTGAGGACCTTAGTTTGGTTCCTGGTTGCGTGGATGAATAATATTTGTTTTAAAAAAGTTTTACACTTCAAAATCTTATTGTTTCTGGAATAGCACCTGAAGCCTAAAATTAATATATGTAACAAAAATGATCAAAATACGCTTTAATTGAAGTACCGATGCAATGTTTTATGCACTACTGGTTGCAGATAGAGATACTGAAGATGATTATTGAGCTACTAAATTTATTTAACAATTAAAAATACGTAATTGATAAATTTGTTTTTATTGTCTCCAATAAATTTACCAATATCTGTACAAAATATCCTACGTCTATCCATATATTCCTTTTAACATATAGTCACCAATTCTTTCGGTCTATTTCTCCCTTTAATTAAATCCTAAGAGAAAAGCACCAACCAGAAAACAGAAACTGTAGTTTGAAAGGTTTGTAGCCAATTATAATTCCAGTGAATAATTATTTCGAAACAGAATTATTCATTATTTCAGGAATAAATCATTTCAACAAGGCGCGACATCTTAGTTTCATTGAGATATTGAAAATAATTACGATTAAGAAACGACATGTTTAATTCAATTATTTTTAAGGATATTTAGGCATACTAACATATTAATTGTCTTCATGTAATTTTGAAATATTATATTTTTTTGTTCATTCATGTAATCATATTGTGAATTCATATTTTTATTTGATTTTGTTTCTTATTTTGTCTACCGCGTATTATCAAAAAGATTAATTTTACAAAAAAAAAAATAAAACCGTTTTTCTAAAAAAAATTGTTAACTTCAATTTTTTGGTGGAATATTTATTTATTTACACACATGTAGTTAATTACAGACATAAGTCCCAACTCCATGGGACTAAAAACCCTGTGTTGAGATGGGACGAGCAATTAGTTGACACAGACACATGATTATATCACTACAAATATAGGATCAGAAACACAAAAAAAATATTCAAAAAAACGTATTTATGGCACATCAATATAGTAAACAGTTAACTCAAATATTCTGAAAATCATCAAGGAATTTTCTACGAAAATCTCTCCCACTAATGAAAATCCAGTCCTGAAGTCCATTTTTTTTATAAGAGTGATACTGGAGCGATTACAAAGATACACTACCCCCCCCTCTTATTTTTATATGTTTATATTTGTAAAAATAAAATAAAGTGTTCAGTAGACTCAAATCAGTGTTTGATTTATAATTATAAGTTTAAATATGGAGTTCTACAAAATAAACACCAAATCAATCAAACAATCAATTGATATATTACAATAAAAGAATAGTTTAAAACATAAAAAAAAAGAAAAGAAGCATTGACAAACATAAGGGACATCGATTTGAAAAAAAAAGATATTGATATGCGAAACTGAAGAAAGACTCTGAAGAAGTCTCTATGAACAGTTTCGGGAAAGGGGTGGATGCTTTCATTGTTCCTAAACTGTTTTTTTTGTCCTCTCCTTACGGAGGTGGTATTTGGGTCCTCTGCTTCTGATCACCCAGGGAGTTCTTCTTTATCCAAAGCCGTTATTGAATTGTAAATATCCGTGTTTTTAATTATGTTTGTTGCGTAAGTTATGTTTGCTGTGTTGCTGAAGTTTTTAGTAATTATTTTTGTTTATTTGAAGAAATACACATTTTTGAATAAAATCAATATAGAGGCATTGAGGGGATCCTGAGGGACGACGACGACGACGTGTTGACCTTTGTCCATACATCCTCCTCCTCCTCCTTAATCTGCATAGAGTTTGAATTCCTTAGGAATATTTATAATAATTTTCCTTTATGCGCAGCTGACAGATAGTCCGCCAGAACTCTATGACAGCTGCGGGTGGATGGTGGGCTTAAGGATCCCACTCAATGTTCTTGAACTGGTAAGATTTATCACCTTACCTTCCATGTAGCAAAAATGATCTAGATACGCTGCCAAAGCAGTGTTCTAAGCACCACTGGGTATGGTATTTGTTTTTAATTCAAGTGAAACAGTAGTTTTCAGTTATTTTTTAAATCAAATAATGGATAAAAAATGTTATGGGATAAGTTGTTTCGCAAAATGTCATATTTTAATTGAGTTTTTAAAAGAGATTAGAAATTTAACGCCCTTCGAGTTGAAAATTTTTCGCATCTTTCTTCACAGGTTTCTTCAGGGTTGTAAATTATGAGAGGGTTGGAGATAGACGGAAAGACGTATAATTAATCACATATGCGGGGAAAATATTATCACTTTTAGAAATATTTTCATTTATTTCAGGAAATTATTTTTGTTTTCATATTATTATTTTTATGTTAGCTCAGTTATGACTCAGTTATGTCAGCAGTTGGCTGTCATTTTGGGTCGTGCCAGGATGTCATCATCAGATAAGTACTCCCATCTTTAGAGATTCTTTTTACTCGACGTTTTTTCACCCACCCTTAGTCTGTTAAGCGTGATCTATAGAGAGTAGGATCTTCTCGGATACTAGGGTTAAGAATTCACTTCCCTCTTTTTTCAATCCAATGAAGTAGATATAATGTACTTCTGGATTACTTTCTTTGAGCAGAAAGATGCTAAGGCTACCAGATTACAGAGAGCACCTTCGGGCAGCTTTTCTCATTTGACAACGAGCAAATTTTCCGTGTATGTAGGCACCGCCAAGGAGACTTATGTCCTCAGATGCGGTGTGCGGTATGTGGTGGGCCAGCTGAATAGGGTGGATCGATTTTGTATTGAGAAAAAGAAATGAAATTATAAAAATGGCCCTTTGCGGAAAAGATGTTCTATTGTATGTAAAATAAAAAAATATATTTTTTAAAGTTTAGGTCAGGTTTGCCGCGAGGGGGTTGAATTTTAGAATATTTTTGAAAAAAGCCATGTTTTGGTAAAATGATTTTGGATATTAAATAACCTTTTTTTTGCAATTTAAATATGCGTACATTATCAAAATTGTTTGAATAATGTAAAACAATGGCTTTTATAAGTAACTTCTTCCCCGCAACCCCTCAAATCAGCACATTTATTTTATTAGTTTATTTATTTGTATAAACATGATTGCATCTGATCACCCACACAAACTTACATATTTTTAACATTTTAAATTACAAAAATATACTTGAGGCCTATCTCACGGACCATTTGTATCGTTTGAAAACTAAAAAAAAAAAAAAAAGAGTTTGAAAAAAAAATGTCTGCCTCGTGGTGCAATGGTCAGCGCGTTTGCCTACCATGCAAGAGGTCTCGGGTTCGACTCCCGACAAGGTCTAGATATTTTAAAATAAATTGTTTTTTTTTCAGAATACGGTTATGAAATTTAATATTCTTTTAAAAAATACAATTTATAACATTTCTTGATTTAAATTTTAACAAAAATATTTCAAACTTTTTACCAATCTCTTTCTTGTGCTATTTTTAATATAATTACAAGTTTTAAACAATTATTTTTTTATACTTTCGCACTCACACACACGCACATGATGACTATCTTCGACAAAGACAGCATCGATTGTTTTACCTACCACAATGCAGAACCAACCTGCCAATGGTTATGCCGGTTGGTAGAGCAATCTTGCTTACTTAATTGCATCGCCTCGGATGTCGACATATTTCATGACAGTGGGCCTTCCTTTAGGAAAGCACTTTCTAACTTTTAAATTTTCTTTTTACATTTTGTTATATTATTTTAATAACATAACTATCTACTGTAATTTGTGATCTTTTATTGTATTTAGGATGAATTGGGTCTTTTTTATGTAATGTTCTAAATATCTGAACAATTAAATGAAATAAATGAAATGTACCCTTTTCTTCATTCATCACGCATACACGCATTCACATACACATGAATACAAACGTCGCACACATACAATTACGTAAACTCTTTTCTTATATATTATGTGTCATTAGATTAACAGTAGATTTTTTTGATTGGCTCTAGTATTGCTAATATATTTCTATTTATTTTGCTTATGTAATAGCTGTAAAAATCCCAAATAAAACAAATTAAATAAATATTTAAAAAGCGTGTTTTAACACTGGAATATTTCATCGCCATTGGACTGGTACCTGAAGCGTAAGACTGATCATCATCTTCTTCTTCTTCTTTCTCTCTCTCTTCTTTTCCATATCCACTCCTAAGTGGAGCATGTGGACATCCCTAGTTGCTTCCAGGAGACCCTATCGCCAGCCAGCGCTCTCGCTTCTTCCCATGTCAATCCAGCGCCCCTTAATTCCGCTAAATAAAGTGTAAAGATCGTCATTGACGGCCTTCCAGGACGGCGTGAGCCCGCAGGTTTAAAGAAGAGGCAACTAGGGTTTAGGTTCTCCTGAGGCATGCGCGGCACGTGTCCAAGCCAGGTCTACCACCGCATCCTCAAGACGCTCGTTATAGGAGGCTGCTGCGTCCGTTCTCGGACTTTAATGTTAGTTATAAAATCGAACCACCTTATACCTAATATTCTTCTCAAGCACTTACTCTCAAAACTCAGAAGTTTGGTGTTTTGAGCTTTGGTAAGGTGCCAAGATTCACACCCATATAGGAGAACTGGCATTATACAAGAGTTGAATAATCGGAATTTCGTTTTGACCGAGTATGGACTAGAGTTCCAGACAACACGCATCATGTTAAAAGTTTCTTACCTTCATGTAATAAAAATGATCAAGATACGCTTAAATTTGTGTGCCAATTCAGTACCCTATGCACCATTAGGGGCGGAAACGGAATGATGATGATGATAAAAATAATTGCCAGCACAAATAGCCTCAACTAAACATACGCCTGTCTGCCGGCCGCGGCTTGTATAACAATGGTTGCACTCAGTAGTGTATATTTTCTATGGAATACACCTGTCGAAGTTTTTAGCGTAAAGCGTGCGCGTAGTTGTTGTAGTGCTTGCGTTTGTGAACATTGTCGGCTTCCGATTACAGCTGTAAATCGTCGTAAATGTAATAGTTGCAAATCAACAAAAATAACTGCACGGCGCGGCGTGGCGTAGCAAAGTGTTATACCGTGTGTATGTTGTTTGATAATTGTTTCATATTTAATTATTAGTTTATACATACATTGTTATAAAAATGGCACAAAAAACACTCTGGCAAATTCTGCTTGTACTAGGAGTAGGCTCAGTTTATGAAGGGTCGGCAAGTCAGAAATATTAGTATGCCTAATGTTGCAATCGGTTCCTATATGGGCAAATGTCTGTTCTAAGAAACCGATTTGTTGCGGCAAGTATGGTTTTCGAATATGTTTCCCATAAATTAAAATAATATTGAAGAAATAGAAAAACAGTTATAGCCCAAAAGATAAGAAAAGAAAAGAAAAAGTACAGTTACGTTAAATGTAAAAATAAAATTAATTATATAAATATATACACATACACGCATTCATACTACATACATACATATACACATATATACATATATATACACACATGCATACATAATATATATGCACATACAATTAATTATTAGCATATTAAACATGGAAACCGCTAGTTAATCTGACCTTTGTCTATTTGAAAGATGCATCGAATATTTATGAATGCGATATTTTTTTCACAAATAATAATTGGAACACCAAGTTTATCACTTTACAGGTTGGGGTTTAAATATATCAATCTCTCTTTTCATCGTCCTATAAAAGTCTTGAAAAATTTTTTTGAAAAAGATACTTCTATTTTATCAATTTCGCTTTTTCAAAAAGAGGAATGAATTAGTGAATAATAATAAAAAATAAAAAGTAAAATACTGAAAAAAGGTAGGTAGGTATATTTAAAATTAAAATTAAACTTAAATACAAAATATTGTAATTTTATTTCAACAGAGAGGAAAAACTTATTTGAGAGGGAAATATGGAAGTCAAGGATTATTTACCCCGTTCTAAGCTAGTCGAAAAAAAATCTCTGCTCTTTTACTTCCCAAAAATCTACAAAAAGTGGCTACTTAAACCAGCCAAAGAAAGGTCATAAGCCATGTAAATTCCTGGACTTCCACATTGCCTTATCTTAAATGTTTTCCATCTTTGTTGTTATTTGTAAATAAATAAAAAAATATTTATATTTTATATCTTATCATGTTCTCCTTTCAATTTGAATATGGCAAAATATCTGTTCGAAACATTTGGGCGTAACTATAAACGACACCTGGAATCCACAATTTAAAACGAAAAAAAGGAAAAAGGCAAAGTCACAAAATTCAATTTTATTTAAAGCAATTAAAAAGTATTACGAAATGGAAAAAAATATTTATGAAGAAAAAAACATATCAAAATTTTAAATAATGGTCAAGACATATGTGATAAACAATTTATAAATTAAGTATATTTGCAATGTTATTATTAGAACACACATAACAATATGTATGATATGTGTGCCCTATTTTAAGATTTAAATAAATAAAATAAAAAAACTGCAAAAACAGGCAAATCTTAAATTAAAGGTATTTACACTTATAAACATTAAATGTCTTTAAATTTTTTGGATTTTATTAGTGCCTCAACCCTTAAGAAGTGATATTTATATAATGTAGTGGTAGTTTTGACCCTATTAGTGACCTTGGAATTCGCGACGCCAGTTTCGCAGTTAGCCGTCAATTGTCTCGTCTCGCCTGTCATTGAGAGGATGCGCGTGTGTGTGAGAGGCTGTTATAAAAGAGGGTAGGTGGATATGTATGTATTTCGTTGTCCATAATCGATGAAACACATGTGATAAAACGTTTCACCTGAAATAGTGTAATGACTGAAGAAAGCAATGTCATCATTTTCTGACGAATCCAATATCACATTTAATGCAATTCTAAGAGTTTAGCACATGAAATCGGTGAATATCGTTCTGCAGTCTGCAGTATATAGTACATCGTCCCTACCATGAAGAAAGGAACTACAAAAGAACATCGTCTATGAAGAGACCATAGTAAGCAATGCCAGTCAGTCGGCCCAACAAGTTCAGTTCAGTCAGTCAGTCTAGCTTAACGACGTCACACAGTTTCAGCATGTGGTTCAAGTGCAGTCTCTTCAACCCATCATCGCCGCTACGCTCGTGCTACACAACCAAGTGCTGTATATTATTCGCCATGTTATTAATATGTTTGGTATTGTACTTTTATGTAGGCACCTAGTTGGTGGCCTAATTTTGTGATGTACAAAGTTATGGGGGTGCACAGAATGAGAGCAAGTAAAACAGGGTACTTACGTTTTACACAAAGATTTATTCACGAAACTAAACTACTGAAGCTAACACATTGAAAGAAGGATTCTAATAACTATATTAGGCAAAATAAAATGAAGTTGGTAAATCTAAATTGGCGGTAATTTTGTGCCCCGAAGACGCGTGCGGTGAGGTCGGAATCCGGTAGTTTTTCTCTAGGTCGGTTTGGCCCGTTCGTACGCTCTACGTCGGCGTTCGGCAATGTTCGGCTCGTGCCGTCGTTGTCGACCCGCCACACAGCCCCCTTCCAAGTTTTGAAATCTGTTTTTCAAAACTGACGCTGTATCACCCTCCTGCCGCTACGCGTTGTGTATGCCGGTTGTTCTGTTGGTGTTTCCGTTTCTGCTGGACTGGCTCGTTCTTCCGCTGTCTGGAACGCCGGCTTGCACCTGTCCAGCGAAACCTTTTTATGTTCGCCATCCACGTCCAGTGTTACCGTCTTTTCCGCCCTGGTGATGACCTTGTAGGGCCCCTTGTAGTTCGGCATCAGGGGTTTGTACACTCTGTCGTCCCTCAGAAACAAGTGTGTGGCTCTCTTTAGTTCCGGGTGGATGAAAACGTTACCTTTATTGTGGTGCTCGACTGGCCTTGGTTTGACGTTTTGCATGAAATTTACCAGTTGCCTAGTGTAGGAGTCCGGGTCAATGTAGTCGTTCGTCTGCTCCAGGATGTCTGCTGGTAACTTTAGTTTGCACCCATACAGCATCTCTGCTACTGAGTGCTCTGCATTCGTGCGCAGTGTGGCCCTCAGTCCGAGTAGTATGGTGCTGATCGATTTTGTCCACGGAACAGGGTGGTGAGCTTTAATGGCCGTCTTCAGCGTTCTATGAAATCGCTCGATCATGCCATTACTTTGTGGATGGTAAGGCGTCGTGTTGGAGTGTGCTATGCCTGATCTGGAACAAAACAAGTTAAAGTCTGTAGACATGAATTGCCTACCCTGATCAGTTATAATTTTCTCCGGTACGCCGTATCTCGCAATCCAGTTGTCCCAGATGGCTCTGATGGTTGTGTGGGTCTGGATATCTGCGATAGGGATTACTTCCGCCCATCGAGTGTATCGGTCGATACATGTGAGGCAGTACCTCAGTCCCTCTGATGGTGGAAAAGGTCCGATGAGGTCGACATGGACCACGCAGAATTTCTGTCTCGGCATGTCGATCTTGATGATCGGTGTCCTCGTGTGTTTGTTGACTTTGCTCTTCTGACAGGGTATGCAGGCCTTCGTCCAAGCTGCGCAGTCTGCTTTCATATTTTTCCAGACGCCTCTTTGACTGATGGTCTTGGTCGTGGCGTCGGCTCCTGCATGGTTGAGGTTATGCACTTGGTTGAAGAAAGATCTCTGTAGCGTTTTTGGGATGTACGGTCGCATGTTGCCTTTGTTGAGATCGAAGACGATTTCTTGTCCCTGCATGTTGGTTTTGATCAGGTTCAGAGCAGTGTTCTTGTCGTCCAAGAGTGCGAGTAGTTCGTTGTCCTGCCTTTGTTCTTTATGGATCTTTTCGAACGATATGTTTGCCTCTTGTTCGATCATGTCGATTCTTGATAAGGTATCGGCGACGACGTTGTCTTCTCCTTTTATGTATTTGATGTCCGTGCTGAACTGTGAGATGTAGTCTAGATATCTGAGTTGTCTGGGGCTTTCTTTGTCGTGACTTTTCCTTCTAAACACGAATTGTAGTGGTTTATGGTCCGTGTATATACAGAATTCTCTGCCCTCCAGATAATGTTGAAAGTACCTTACAGTCTCAAAAATGGCTAGTAGTTCCCTGTCGTACGTACTATATGAACACTGAGCCTTGTTCAACTTTTTTGAGAAGAAACTTATCGGTTTGTAGTTGATGCCGTCTGTGGTTTGTTGTAGCACGCCTCCGATTGCGTAATCTGAGGCGTCTGTCCACACTGACATCTTGCTGCTTTCCTCTGGGTAGCTAAGCTTAGTGGCGTTGATCAGCGAGTTCTTGACCTCTTCGAAATCGTGTGTAGTGACTTCGTTCCACTCTACTTTTCTGTTGTCATTCTTTTTTGCTCCCTTGAGGTAATCGTGTAGTCGTATCAATTTGTGTGCTGCTCGTGGTATGAATCTTCGGTAGAAGTTTCCCATGGCCAAGAATCTTCTCAACTGCTTAATGGTTTCTGGCTTGTTGAGGTTCGTGATGGCTTCCACTTTTGTTGGCGAGGGTCCGATGCCTTCAGCCGAAATTTCATAACCAAGAAATAACAGTGTTTTCTTGGCAAACTCGCATTTAGATGGGTTTACCACCATTCCATGATCTTGAAGTCGCTGGAACAAAGCTTTTAAGTGTTCCACATGTGTTTCTTCGTCTGGTGAAGCGATCAATATATCGTCGATATATGCGTGTACTCCTTCTAGACCTCTTGTGACTTCGTTGATGTGACGTTGGAATGTTTGTGCAGCGCATGATAGTCCGAATGGCATTCTTACAAATTCAAATAACCCGAATGGTGTGGTTATAGCTGTCTTTTTAATGTCAGTTTCATTAATTGGAATTTGGTGATATGCTCGTTGTAAGTCAATTTTGGAAAAAATTTTACAGTTAAATAAGTCATTGCATATATCGTGGATATGTGGCAAGGAATAACGATCAGGTACCGTCTGTGCGTTTAAGCTACGGTAATCGCCACAAGGGCGATAAGTACCATCGCTCTTCTTCACCATATGCAATGGAGAGGCCCACTCACTCTTGGAGGGTCTACAAATACCTTGAGCCACCATGTGATCGAACTCTTGCTTCGCCTGCCTCAGTAGTTCTGGGGACAGCCGACGAGTCTTACACATAACGGGTTTGCCACGGGTATCTATATGGTGGATTGTGTTGTGTTTATCCAGCCCTGCGTATGGTTTATTGATATCTACTAGTTGTGGATACTTCAATATGAGTGAGTGGTAAATGTTGGTTTTGTCTGTTAATGATATGGAACATGTTATGTTGTTGTTTGTGGAGATGTCAAATGCTCTGACTATCTTGCCGTTTGTATTGTCTACTAACCGTTTGTTCCTAACATCTACTAACAGGTGGAAGTTGTGGAGAAAATCTGCTCCTATAATAGGGCGTGTCGTATCCGCTATTATAAACTTCCATGTAAACATTTGTTTACATCCCAGATTCAGTGTTACCGTGGTAACTCCGAAATTCTGGATCGTAGTCCCGTTCGCTGCATAGAGAATTAGCTTAGACTTTTCTCCATGGCGTTTGTGTAAAGATCTAGGAATTAATGATATTTCCGATCCGGAGTCAACGAGGTATGACACACCGGTATCACGATCTTTAACAAAGAGACGTGTTGTGTTGGTTGAATCAGCCGCCTCCGCTATGATTCGACCATCTAGTTTTTTGAAGCTAGATGCGGTTTAAATTCACATGGTGTGACGCATTTCTTAGCTTGATCGCCAAATTTTGTGTGGAAGTAACAAAGAATAGTTTTCTTGTTATTTCCGTTGGCCCTATAGCTTGTTTTGTTGAAATTGTTGTTGTATTTGTTGTTATTGAAATTGTTACTGCTGTTACTTGTTGTGTGTTTGAATCTATTGTTATTGTTGTTGTGACTATGCTGTTTGTTGATTGTGTGAAATAAACTCTCTACCTTATGGGTTAGAGCTTGTACGGACTGTTCTAAACTACAAATGTTATTTTTATTGTTGGTACCTACTACCGCTACATTATCCTGTGTGTACACCTGTATTAGGCGATCTGCTATCGTCGCTTGCCTATCCCAGTCATCTTCGCTTATGGCTAAATGCGCTTGGATCGTCTTGGGCAGTTGTTGTATCCACAAGTATTGCAACGTCGTTTCGTCTATTTGTAAACCTATTGCTAGCGTCCGCATCTCTCTAAGTAGGCTGGATGGGTTTCGATCCCCAAGCTGTAAGGAAGAAAACAGTTTTTCTCTCCTTCTGTCCTGTGGACAGCCCATGCGTTGGATTATAGCTTCCTTCAGCCTCGTATATTTTGCTCGGTTCGGTTCCATGAGTAAAATATCTGAAACTTGTTCTATGTGCGTTTGTTCAAGTTTTGACACTAAGTGACTATAACGTGCGTCTTCTGAAACTATGTTTGCCAACTCGAATTGTGCTTCTATCTGTTTAAACCAAAGTTCGATGTTGTTCACCCATAGCTGTGGTAGTTTAACGCTAATCCTATCCGTGTGGAACATGTTGTTTGCTGTGTTGATATTTGTCAAGTCAGTGTTGTCCTTGTTAGCCATTGTTTACAGTTTAAAAATATTCGTTTTTAAAAAAAAAATTCAGAAAAATGTATGTAATAATGATTACAGTATAAGTTAAAATATTGAAATAAAAGTATTCAATAATGAGTGTAGTTGTATTAAAAAGTTAAGTTTAAATTATTAGATTTAAATTTAAATTTAAATTTAAATTTCAAACAAAAATATTTATTTTTTAAATGTCAGAGTCACTATTTGTTATGTATGTACTGTGCAAGTTATAGAAAAGAAAATTAAAAACAGAAAATTTAAATAATTATTTTACCATACGGCGGAACACATTTTCCAACTATTAGGTATTTGTATTCTCCAAGCCTGAGTGGTCCCCTCAATATTAATATTCCTTTTGATTGTCCGTTGTACAATATATCAAGTTTAAAAATGTTTATGGTAAAACTTCAAATCTGTAACACATAATAACATGCATAGCCTAGGTTAAAAATATAAACATATATAGTACAGTCACACGATATAATGTATATAGAAAAAAAGTATGGATACTAATGTCCACGTACTAAGTTAAACATTCGTCGGCTTAGCCGCCCGAATATCTGTTTGTTTGATAGTTTCAAGTTGTTTACAAAAATAAAATTTTACAAATTGCAAGTATTGTGAACGACTGCGCCAGCTGAAAAATATTTCCGATAGATTTCGCTGGTAAAAAAAAAAACTTACTCCCGCAGTGCGTTCACAAGGAGAAAACTTTCGGATGCCTACGTCACGCTTGTCTCGCCATATAATATTTGTCAAAAATAATTATGTTCCGGTACCCTGTAAGTACCTCTACTCAATCTGGCACCCTATGTAAATGTTCGTGTGAATTGTTTGTGTGTTCGACTCAAGAAAAATAAAAAAAAATAAAATTTATATGTGTTGTAGGAATGTATTACTCGGCGTGCGATTTTTGGTGAGCGAGTCGCTCGAACGTATTATATTATGTTTGTTTATAATAATTTTAGTTAAATTATGAATCACCTGTTTGAATTAATCCCGGCCGAGTAATATTGTTAAGAAATTAATCACAGTTTAATCAATTCACTAGTTACTTTAATTACATTTACATTAGTTACATTTACATTGAAGATTGTTACCGACAGAAAAATTCACTCGATTCGCTCGGTCTTTGAAAAATCTAATTCTATTATATATTATAATTATTATAATATAATTCTATTATACTAAATTAATTAACCTTACAATAAGTTAACCTTGAAATAGATTAACCTTTATTAATTACAAATAAATTAAAAGTGCAATCAAATTAAAAATGAAATTTTAAATTTTTCATGTACCGACCGAAAAAAAGTAATTGTTGTACAATTTTGTCAAGCGAAGATATTTCTGTCTGAAATTTTGCGCAATTTTTATGGAATTTGAATGGGGTCACCGTGATTGATTGTTTAATGTTGTGTTTTCGTGTTCAAACGTCGGGGTATACCACTTTAGTGGTGTTGGTACCACCTTTATGTAGGCACCTAGTTGGTGGCCTAATTTTGTGATGTACAAAGTTATGGGGGTGCACAGAATGAGAGCAAGTAAAACAGGGTACTTACGTTTTACACAAAGATTTATTCACGAAACTAAACTACTGAAGCTAACACATTGAAAGAAGGATTCTAATAACTATATTAGGCAAAATAAAATGAAGTTGGTAAATCTAAATTGGCGGTAATTTTGTGCCCCGAAGACGCGTGCGGTGAGGTCGGAATCCGGTAGTTTTTCTCTAGGTCGGTTTGGCCCGTTCGTACGCTCTACGTCGGCGTTCGGCAATGTTCGGCTCGTGCCGTCGTTGTCGACCCGCCACATATGCATTAAACAGCAACCTCGTGTCTTCTTTGTCTATCTCTAACTGGGGTAGGAATTCCAACCAGAACCCAACACACTTATTTCTACATTGGTGACCCCGACGTGATAAAATGCGCAAGTCTTAAATTCTCGAGATCCCGGGTTCGATCCTTGGCAAAATCGACGTTAAATATTTGTTTTAATGGTGGTTTAACACTGAAATATTTGACTGTGCTTGGATCTTAAGTGTAAGACGTTACCTTTTATGTAACAAAATGATTTAGATACGCTTAAATTTGTGTACCAATGCAGTGCCCTATGTACAACTGGGTGCGGATAAAGAAACGATGATGATGATGTCGATTTTTCTAATACTTATTCAAGCTCCAATTTGACTAGAAATGACGAAGAACTTTTCTTGCGAATAATTCTACTTTCTACATTCCACAGCAGCGGAAGTAATAGAGTTACGAGATGGGAGTCTGGTGACATTTTTCACAGAAAAATTAAATTAACTTATGTGTGAAAGCACGGACGGACAAATGTCTTGGAATTTCTTTGTTAAAGAGGAAAACGTATATTCTGTAGATAGTTACGAATACCTTCGTCTCCATTGCAAAATGAAACATGTACAAACAGTCAACCCTCCTATAACGCAATTAATTCGTACCGCGTTATATGAAAACTGCGCTATAAGAAACCCCGAATCACTAATTAGATTATTTGTACTGCGTTCTACAGAAACCACTCTACCGCATTAAATGGAAACCGCGCCATAAGAAACTCGGAATTAATACAAATCAGATTATTTGCACCGTGTTATATATTGACCGATCTTACGGCTTTATATAAAATAATAAAACCAATGATTGATAACCCTGATGTACTGGAGTTGATTTCATTCTATGTACCACCTAGGTTAAGCAGAACATCTACAATATTTTATTGTCAAAATTGTCGAACGGTAGCTCAATATAACTCACCTATTGTTAGATTACAGAATACCGGGAATGAATATGCATCATATTTTGATATATTTGGTTTATCTCTGCCTAACTTAAAAAATAAAGTAACCAACATATTTTTATCAAAAAGAGCAAATCAACTTTAGGAGATTGGGTTGGAATAGTTATAATTTGACTGATTAATGTATTTTGTTATTGTATAATTTCTTTAAAATATATATGTATTTCAAGTAATTTATAATGTGTACAGTACGAGTATATTAATATTTCATACTCGATTTTTTAATATATTTTTTTAAAGTACTCTTTATACCACATATATGTAAATGGCAGAAATGCCGTATATAAATAAATAAATAAATAAATAAATATAGAAATCACAGGCGCGTTATATAGAAACCACGCTATAAGAATCTCGGAACGAATAAAAACCAGATTATTCGTACCTCGTTATACACGGTTTTTAAGGGCCATACCACGAAAATTCAGAGGAACATTCCTCAAGATAAGCTTTAAAAAATTCTTATAATTTTTTTCCAAAAAGTGTTTTTTTTTTTTCATAATCTCAAAAATTTTTAATTTCTCATACTAGCATTCCTTCCGCAAACCCTTACCCCTCCTCAACAAAAAAAATTGAGACAAAACCTTGTTAGACCAACGAAGGGATACGTACCAGACGCGGACAAGTGAATCGGCTGGGTAAGAGAAGGGTAGGGTTTTGTAGAGGGACTGCTTGTCCGATAAATTAAGAATTTACTACATTTTGAGATATTTTTTTTTTCAAGCTTACCATGAGGAATGTCCCTCTGAAGTTTCGTGGTCTAGCCCTGAAAAACCGAGTATAGAAAACAATGCCGCGTTGTAAGGAAACGCCCTTTAATAAACTCGAAATAAATATAAATTAGATTATTCATACCACGTTATATGGAAACAATATTAAGTAAATTTAAAAATCATTGAAATTGTGCAGAAATCAGACCGATTTGTTTTACATACATACAATTTTCATTCTTAAAGTCCAAGTTTTGAAGGAGGTAATTTTCAATAACAATATATTTTTTTTATTTTTTATTAAGTTTTATTCATTTTAACAAGTAAATAACATACAAAATTGTATTTTTGTTCCCGCAAAGCCGAAGCTTGTCTGCGGGTTACATTACATTATTTTTTTAAAAATTTATAAGTAAGTACATAGTTTAATAATAATTAAAGAATAAGATATATTTATACACTTAAGTTTCACTTGCTGTTTAATAATTTTTTGACTATTTTTTTAAATGAAATTAGGTTTTTTTCTTCACGATTTTTGGCTGGTATTAAATTGTACAGTTTTGGTACTACACTACCCATTGTTCTGTCACCATAGTAGTTTTTTTGTCGTGGTACCATCAGCTGCTGTGCCGATACTTGTCGGGTCATGATCTGGTGGTTTATTTTGGATTTGAAATTGCAATCGAGGAAGTGATCTGTCATTATCTTATATTGACACTGTTTGTTAATTGGCAAAACGTTAACAAAATCAAATAATATTTTATTGTTGTCTTTTGCCTCATTCTTTATTTTTACAGGTACGATAATTTTTAAAATTTGTACCTGTAAGCTCAAGACTCTATCCGTATAAGATTTAAAACTTAATCCCCATATTCTTAATCCATATTGAATAATTGGGTCAACTAGCCCCAAGTAAACTAGTCTCAGCACTGGGTATGGTATGTATGGTTTTAAATGGTACATGTTAAGTAAGCAAACTCTTAGCTTATTGCAAACTGTTTTTATCTGTTCTTCCCAATTAAAAGTGGAATCTATAATAATACCTAAATACTTATAATTTGATACGTGATCTATTTTTGTGCATTTGCAGTCTTGCAGATTGATATGCAAGCATTCGTGAGTGTGTGCATATATTAACAAATCTTCTTTTGGTCTATTATATGGGGACGTAATGTGTAACGCTTTCGTTTTTTTTATATTTATTGTTAGGCTATAATCATGTGACCATCTTAAAACTTGATTAAAATCCGATTGCAGTTTTTGCTGCGCGTCTATTTGTGAGTCTCCAATAGCAACAATTGCCGTATCATCTGCAAACTGATAGCACAGTGAGTGTTGTATGACATTTGCCATAGAGTTACAGTATATCAGGTATTCTAGGGGACCAATTACTGACCCCTGGGCTACTCCCGTTTTTACTTGTACTTTTTTGCTGAATATGTCTTGTATTTTCACAATTATATTTCGATTTTTGAGATAGTTAGCGAGTAGTTCTTTATACTTTCCTCTGATCCCAGCATCGTCCAAACATTCTACAAGGCGAGAGTGATCTAAGGTGTCGAAGGCTTTAGCATAATCGACGAAAATAACAATCACGTGTTTTTTGTTATTTAAGGCTTGGTTTATATTGTTTGCAAAGTCAGACAATAGCTGTGTTGTGTTTTTTCTTTTTTGAAACCCATACTGTTTACAATTTATTATTGAATTCTTATCAAGATATTTTGTTATGTTCTGAACCAAGAATGTTTCAAATATTTTATTTATACAAGTCAATATAGAGATAGGTCTATAGTTACAGTATTCCAAGTGAGAGTTTCCTTTGTAAATAGGCCTTATTATAGATATTTTTAGACAATCAGGATAAATCCCCTTTTCTAGACACAGATTTATTATTTTACAAAGCAAGTGACTGATATTTTCCTTTACATATTTTAAATCCCGAATTCTTATTGAGTCTATACCTGGCGATTTTAGTGAGTTTAGTTCGGTTATAATTTTTTGTATTTGAATGGGCCTCGCATATGGGATACGCAATGATTGCATTTGTTTTTTTACATGTACGTTATCCAATAGAGTTTTAATTTTGCAGTTATGTTTTATTTTTTCTACTTCATTTACAAAACTCGAGGCGAAATTATTTACTATATCATTTATTTCTGTATTTGAGCCCATGTGTTTCATGACAACGTCATCAAGGGAGTTTACATTTTTTCCTAATAAGCGATTTACGGTTTTCCAGGTTTTCATCATATTTCCTCGGTTTTTTTCGAATTCGGTTTGAAAATGTTTTATTTTAGTTTTTTTTATTTTCAGAGTCGTGTTGTTACGTAACTTCACGTAGTGTTTTCTATATGTACTATTTGTTGGACTGCTTCTCCATTTTCTAAACGCAATATCCCTCTCACGCATCATATGCTTTAAGTCTCGGGTTATCCAAGCTTCGTTACTTTGTTTACTCGACAGTTCCTGTTTTTCATATGTACATCGTTCGTATATTGTTTGAAAAGTATTGACAATTTGATCGAGCAGTAGCGATGGACAGTCATATTTAGCGGAAATTTGATCCCATTTTATATTCGTCAGCATGTGTTCTATTTTTTTATTGTCCAATGACTTGACTTTATTTGTTGTTCTAGGTTTCGGCATAGGTATTAGAGGCGCGCTGAGCACTGTGATGTAATGGTCGGAGATTTTGTATTGAATGACCGCGGAATGGATCGGGTAATAGTAGGTGCGAGTGAAAATGTGATCGATACAAGTTTGCGAGGTATTGTCTCCGCTCATCTCTTCTCTAGTGTAGTCGCGTATGCATTCATCCATTCCATAACTACTCAAGATGTCTTTATATCTAAGTGATAAAATATTATTGTTGTCTTTAGTGTCTATGTTCATATCTCCAATTAAAATTAATTTTTCTTTGTTAGGGCAGTTGTTTAAAAATACTTCAATTTCATTTACAAACAAGAGTTTGTGCATAGATGGTGGGCGATATATGCACATGATATTAAATTTGGACCCATCACGCGTGACTCGTAGGTATAAGCATTCGTAGTTTTTAGCATTTAGGTCTACTTCTGTACATTTAAAAGTATTTTTTATAAATACCATGATTCCACCACCACGGCGGTCACTTCTCAGTTTAAAATATTTTTCATATCCATTTAAGTTAAAATGATGAGATGCATCTGATTTAATATTAACTTCACTTAAAATTATAACGTCGATGTTGTCACTTGTATTTTTTAAAAGTACACATAGTTGGTCAAAGTTTTTTCTCAAGCTTCGTATATTTAAATGTAAGAAATTAATTAGATTATTTGTTTTCGGAAGCGACGCCATCCACTGCTCGATCTGCTGGTGGGCGGTGAAGACGATATTGTCATCGTTGAATTCCGCGCCGGTAGTGATGATATTTTAACTACAGTAATATGAATCTGCATAAGTGCTATCGATAGATAATTATTTGTTAGCGCCTACGCCCGTGTCTAGTGCATTTGCTTGCTCTTGACTCGCGCTCGCCGTAACGTTACAGTGAAATATTTTCGCAATATCCATTTCCGTATTTATGATAAACGGCCTTGTTTGCGCTGCGTTCCGTTTTACCATTATCTTGCCATTTTTGATCCATACAAAATCATAATTAAATTTTTTCGCGGCTTGCTTTGCTTGCCAAAGCAGCTTTTTTTTTGTGGCGGGGATTAATTCATTAATGTAGACAGATTGTTCGCCCTTGCAGCCGATCATATCGTTTGTTAAATTTTGTTGTTTTGTTTTTTGTAAAATTTTTTCCCATGCTTTGCTATCTCTCATTTGAACTAATATGCTTTTGTGCCTTTTTGGATCATATGGTTGCTTGATCGATACCTTTATAATGCTCTCCTTTTTAACTCCTTTTATTGCGCAAATTCTGTTAACAATCTCTTCAGGATCATTTTCAGGCGATGAAACCCCACATATTTCGACTGAAGTCTTCATTGATGGGTCAATTAGTTCATTGATTTGATCCTGCATTTTAACGATAATCGCATCTTTTTTAGAGCTATCTTCTTTTAGTATTTCTACCTCTTTTAAGAGGGAATTTATGCATTTTTTATTTTCCCGAAACTCTCGAAACACTGCGTCATATTGAGTTGCAATAAACTCGCGAGTGTCCTTAAGTTCGTTAATTTCCTTTTTTAACTCTCCGACAACATCTAATCTTTGTTGCATGGATTTTATAAGAAGTTCAATATTTTTGTTTTCCTCACCTACTGGACGTGTCGGTGAGCCGTCTCCTGCCTTTAATTGTCTGGTGCGTGGCTTCATTGTACTGTTCGCCCAAACTGTTCGTTTAATTGCGTAGCACACACAATACTAACTAGCGCGAGTTCACAACACGTTCAGCCTGTTTGTTCGTCCAATATGCTCACTCTGGGTTTTTAATTTCTCAATTTTTTATTTATTTACAGGATAAAACAAAAAACCGAATTGTTTTTCAGAGTCAAGAAACTTAAACACTTCGAATTATGAAGTTCACTTCACGATTTGATATGAATGACGTCTGAGATATTATTATTCAAAGCGACTATTGATTTTGACTAAGAAACATTATTTTTTCATTTATGTATTTATTCATACAAATAAATATATATTACAAAAAAATAATAAATTACGTGTCCCTAACTCTATGAGGCCAACAGCCCTGTGTTGAGTTGAGATTCAAAATAATGGAAAGTGGAAGCATGTACATTGTAAATTATTTATATTATTAAAAATTAAAATTAAAAATTATTCCACTAACACATTTTTCAATAAACATCTAGACAACACGCTTACCAGTATATAAATCTGTGCAATATCTCACAGCAGTCTCCTACAATGGACCCATTCCTAAGACAAAATCCAAACTTTTTCACCTCTACTGAAAATACCTTTCGTTTTGGAGAACTTAATATGTTCATTCAGGATATTAAACACTCTTGGGGCCACAAAAAAGAAATTTCTCTGAGCTAAAGTCGTACGTGTTTTTGGTATTAAATAGTTCAAATTACAGGAAAACCTCGTACGAGCATTTTGCTGGGATCGCCTCTTGTAACCGTATTACCAGAAATGTGTCAACGACTATATAAAAAATAATTGTCTTATGTCCAGAACCTTCGTAAATTGAAACAATTTCATGGGTGGTAATGTGGGGGAACATCGAAACATCACTATAAGTATTATTTTTTCTACATTTAATAGGGAGTTCTTGATAAACGCCGTGCAACCTCCCCAGCCCACTATATCATAGGTCGCCGCCTGTGCCGCCGACTGGAAAAGAGCGATTAATAATATTGAAGTTTACTGTAGACAGTTTTGTTAAAACTCCGTAGTCAATAATTTTAATATAAAATATCAATCAAAATTCTTTTACAGTTTTTATAGGATAAACTCCGTTCTTTAAATTCAGTTTTTGCTTGCAAAGATTTTACTCAAAGTATACAAATTCAGCACTTGTCATAATCGTAGACAAACGTCAACAGATGGAAGAGTCGAAGGAATATAGATGCTCAAATATACGCAGAATGGTGAATGTTTCACAATGTGTAAAGTGGCCACTTAAACCGGCCAATGACAGGTCATAAGCCCTGTGGATGCTTAGACTTCTATACTCCCTTCAGTAAAATGTTCTTCATGTTTATTGTAGTATGTTAACATTATTCTACTCTTTCTTCCAAATGATGTGTAGTTAGTACACATTGCATCTAGTAACTTTGATATCTCTATAAATATAATTCATTCCGAGTTAAAATATTTTGTATTCCTTTGTTATACATTTACAAATGAGATAAAATATTTTTTTCATTGAATAATTAAGACTTACTGGGAACCGAAAACGCATAGAAAGTTCACCAATGTGTCGCATATTCCGGCGTATGAAGTAAAACGAGGCTCGCATAGAGACATGCATATTTTATAGGCCCAAAATTTTTTGATTCTTTTTTTACTGATAACATTTCATTGATTACAAATTTTCCTTCTTTTAAAAAACATGCACCATCCTGGATTCAAACTAGAGATATGAACTATTTTTTCTATGATTTATTTTGTTGCCCTTTAAAAATAAGGAATATTTTTGTGTTTTTTCAAATATTTTTTATTTCCTTTTTTAATTACTATAAAAAATATCATATTATCTTTTACAGAATATTTTATTTTTTCTTTCTAATGTTACACAAAAATATTATAACTGTCCATTATTTATTATAGGAGCAAAAATTCAGCAACATTTTCTTGTATACCCACGAACAAGCCATGCTTTTGTGAGTTTTTTGGTTTACTATTTTTACTAACAAAATGTATTTCATTGCTATGTAATTATGCTTTTTTTTTTTAATAATCTATTTTATTGTAAAAAATAATAATAAAAAAAAGAGTGCTGAATATATCATTGTCTTACGCACTCTTTACATCTCACTCTCGGTACTACAGGTTTATTTGGGAGCGAGAAAGGCAATTTCACGCATCACATGTACGAACAAGTTGCCAGTACTTCTACCAAACGCGTAACGCTAGTTATCCAGTTAGTAACACTCTGAGTTTCGTTAAGAGAGGTTTTTTCGCCCGTGCTGTGAGCATGAGCGAATAGCTTTTTAAAAATGTTTTTAGAAATAAGACTAAATTATTATCACTTTTGAATTTAACTATAAGTAATCAAAGCAATTGCTCATGAATGTTCCATTTTTTCCTATTTAAAATTTCTCATATTTTGCATGTATATACACAGCACCGTAACGTGTGGATGTTTATGGCACAGTAAGGGAAGGGTTAAATAAAATTGGATTTGTTGGAAAAAATGAGAAAACATTGAATCAAAACACGATTGCGCTATGCAACTGCTAGTCGCGGAAGACATTTTAGTCGGATATTATTTTCAAAAAATCATGTATGTTTTTATTCTTTCAAACACAATGAAAATGAAATATTTTGAATTAAAACGTTTTTTCCTTTTTTTTCAATTTAAAGTGTATCACATTTTTAGAAACAAAACATTATCAATGTAACGTACGCGTTACCACGATGAAAGTTTCGCCGGTTCGTCACCCGCGTCTGCCGCAGTCAAGCTTCCCGGCGTAAGTGGGAAGCCGCCCTCCCAGACAGAGCCAAAGACAAAGTCGGAAGGTAGGAGCACAGCTGCGCCGACCGCAAGTCAACCTCAATAGCCCTGAAAAGGACTTTCCACCCGGTCCAAGTGGTGCAGAGAGGCGAAGGCAGTCAGCAGGCAGAGCGGAGCGAAGAGCGAAGTGCAGGAAGGCGAACAGGACGGAGAACGGAATAAAACACGTGTGAACTGTTCAGAGTTAGGAACTCAACTGATTTAATATTTCCATTTGACCGCCTTATAAAGCGGTGCGCGTCGGGCTCCGTGAGTCGGCCATCCCACCCGCGCCGGCTGCCTCGGAGTGGTGGGGGTAATCTTTCCCCGCCACTCGCTACATGCCGCCGGCCGCAGGTGGCGTAAATACGGGCGCTCAATGCCCGTACGGGCCATTTCGTCGGCAGCCGCGACGCGCGCAACATGACATTTACATAATATATTTTTATACATTTTATTCATTTTAACCTAGCTATTTTTCCCCGGTAATACTGAGGCCAGGCTCGAAAGTGACCATTTTATCTTTATTGAGAGCCCAGCCATCAGTTCTATACATTTACCGGGGATCCTTTCTAATTATTGTATTATTTTAATTTATTCGATTTTACGCGTCCGGAACACTCCCCCCGTGCAGCTAGTCTGTACTATTTTCCTGCTGGGCGCGTTGTTCCTCTTCCTTCATTAGTACGGCGATCTTCACCGCTGGTCTGGTGTAGGTGCCGTTGGTGGTCCGCACCTCGACGACTCGTACTTGTCCGTCAGCTGCTGGTTCTGCACGGGTGACTCTGCCGCGAGGCCAAGAATTCCGCGGCAGATTTGGGTCCATGATGAGCGCGAGGTCCCCGACCTGTATTGGAGGCGCGGGCTCGCGCCATTTCTTCCTGTGCGCCAAGGTGGGAAGGTACTCCTTCAGCCATCGGCGCCAAAACATGTCGGCCATTTTCTGGGCGATCCTCCATTGCTTATGAAGGCAGGCCCCTTCTTCCTTTTTGTTATAATATGCCAGAGTTGGCTGTGTATTGGCTGACCCGAGCAAGAAGTGGTTCGGGGTCAGCGGTGCTTCGTCGTTGGGCTTGGTTGACACATGCGTGAGCGGGTGATTGTTCACGGTGTACTCTGCTTCAGCCAATATGGTTTTGAGGGTCTCCTCTCTTGGAGCCTGCTCGTTGAGGGTTGCGTGGAGGGCTCGTTTTACAGATCTCACGAGTCTTTCCCACGCTCCCCCCATATGAGGTGATGAGGGCGGAATGAATTTCCACTCAATTTTGCGAACTGTAAGTTCGGCGAGCATTCTGGGGTCCGCCAGGAGCTCGTCTACGGCCTGTTTCAGCTCTTTGTCCGCTCCCCTGAAGTTGGTAGCGTTGTCCGAGTATAACGCGTGTGGGCAGCCTCTGCGGGCGGCCATCCTTCTTATGGCCATTATGGCGGAGTCGCTTTCGAGGGACGACGCTAGCTCCAGGTGGATCGCGCGTGTGGTGAGGCAGGTGAACAGTGCCCCATAGCGCTTTTCTTTTCTTCGGCCGTTGGTGATCATCATCGGCCCGAAGAAGTCAAGCCCGCAGTGCGTGAACGGCGGCGTCCTGAAGGCCAGTCGGGCCTCAGGCAGTTGCCCCATCAGCGGGGGTTGGGGCCGGCTGCGCAGCATTTTACACAGCGGGCACCATCGTGTTATCTTCCTCACAGCCCCGCGGAGTCGCAGGATGAGGTAGCTGGCTCTCAGGTCGGCGATCGTCCTCTCGACTCCCGGGTGGCCACCCTTCCGGTGGCTGTGCGTGATCAGCAGCCGGGTGTATGGGCAGGTCCCGTCCATGATAGGCGGCGCGCTGCAGTCCTCTGCGAAGCTCTGTGCCGCTTGGATGCGCGTTCCCATCCGGATGACTCCCTCTTTGTCTAAGAAGGGTGCCGCTGCATGGAGGCGGCTGTGCGGCGGGATAGGCGCCTTTCGTCTCAGGAGCTCCAGCTCTTCTCCGAAAGCCGTCTCCTGGGACCGCTTCAGCAGCATGATTTCTGCGGCCCGTGTTTCTGAGGCGTGAAGTTCAAAGGTCCCCCCTGGGGACGGTAGGGACTCGTGGCGGCGGCATCGTGCGATGAATCGCAGCACCCATGCCGTCGCCCTGACGAGTCGGGTCCACGACGAGAAGCGCTGCACCTGGGGTAGGGCCTCCGTCCGTCTGATGTGGCCCACGAAGTGGCGGGGTTGTTTCCGCTCCAGCGTCTTCTCGTCCGGTTGTTGTAGTAACTTCTTCTCTTTCGGCCAGTCGGCTTCCCCTTTTCTCAGGAAGCCGGGGCCTCCGAACCATAGTCCCGACCTCGCAAGGTCGGGTGGGCCCTTGTCGCGGGTCCCTATGTCGGCTGGGTTGTCCTTGGTGGGGACCCATTTCCAGTCCCGTACGTCTGTGAGCTCGTCAATCTCGCCCAGCCTGTTTGCGACGAACGTGCTGTACCGCAGTGGGTCGGTTCGCAGCCAACACAGGACCGTGCTCGAGTCCGTCCAGAACACGGTTTGGGTGATGAGAGCTCGACTCTCTTTTTTTATGGTGGCGGCCATCCTTGCCGCTAGTAGCGCTGCCTGGAGTTCTAGTCTAGGCACTGACAGAGGCTTTAGGGGGGCCACCTTGCACTTCGCCATTGCGAAACTTGTGGTGTCGGCCCCCACAAAGTATGCCACTGTGCAGCATGCCTGCTCTGACGCGTCGCAGAACACGTGCAGTGTCACGGGTTCTTTCTGCCCTTGCAGCGAGCATCTCGGTATTGTACAGCCGTTCGCTGCCAGCAGGTCGCGCCATTCCAACCACTTTTCGGCGTGGTCCGGTTGCAGCGGTTGGTCCCAACCTGTGTTTGTCCTCCAGATGGCTTGCAGCAATATCTTCGCCCGTATCGTGAGGCACGCAATGAAGCCTACTGGGTCGAAGATACTCATGGCGGCGCTCAACATGCCGCGCTTGGTGGGTCGCTCCGGGATGGCTGCACTTTCGGCTCCGTGCCGAAATATAAATAGGTCGCTCTTGGGATCCCATACGATCCCGAGGACCCGCTCCGTCATTACTTCTTCCCCTATGGTGACTGCTGTATTGGCCCGGTCGTCGGCCTTTACTTCTTCCAGGACATCTGGTTTGTTTGAAGCCCACCCGGTGAGCCGGAACCCGCCATTGCCGAGTACGAGGGTAACATCTCGTACCAGGCTTGCAGCTGTTTCTTCGCTGTCTGTGGCGTCTAGGTAGTCATCCATGTACATATTGTGCTCGATCGCCTCTGCTGCGGCGGGAAATTCTTTCGCGTGTGCTCGTGCGACTGTGTTTCGCACGAATTGCGCGCTGCTGGGTGAGCACTTCGCTCCAAACATCATGGACGCGAAGACAAACGTGTCGGGCTCCTGCCCGTCCTGCGTCCGCCATAGGAACCGCTGCGATTGCTGGTCGGCTTCCCGGATTCTTATCCGCAGGAACATCTCCCGTATGTCGGCCGCGATGGCTACTCGTCCCTCTCTGAAGCGGATCACGTTTCCGAGGAGGGATGAAAGCAGGTCAGGTCCCGTCAGTAGATGGTCGTTCAACGCCGTCCTCTGGAACTGGGCGGCGGCGTCGAACACGACCCTTATCTTGCCAGGCTTGTTGGGGTTTGTCACCGCGAAGTGGGGCAGGTACCATTTGCGCGAATGGTGGGCGTCTACCTCCTCGCGGCTTAGTTTGACGGCGTATCCCTTTTCAATGTAGTCCGCCATCTTGGCGCGATATGCGATCGCCAGTATCGGATCCTTCCGTAGTTTATTTTCCAGGGAGTGCAGCCGCTTCATGGCTGCTTGCCGGTTGCAGGGCAAAGAATCCCCGTCTTTCGCCCACAGTAAACCGGTCTCCCATCGTCCGGATGGTAGTTGTGTGGTTGAGCTGCTCATGAGCTCCGCCGCTCGCACATCTGCGGCGCGGCAACGTTCCAGGGTGGTTACACCTAGCGAGTCAACGGCGAAGCTCTTCTTTACCAGTTCCGCTAAGTCCCTTTCACCCTGGCCGTCTGGGGGTAATTCAAAGGCGGGGTGCACAGCCCCGCCGTAGGTGACGGCTCCTAGGGCCGTCTCGATGGTTAGCCGCCCGTCCTCTTGTAGGACTGGCGGGCCTGTAGATACCATTAGGGTGGCGTAATCAAGACCGATTAACATCTTCGGCTTGATGCCTGGCCCGTGTGTCTTGGTGCTCTTTCGGTTGCGGTGCGGCAGATCCATGACCCGCACCGTCTGTGCCTGGACACCAAATTCTTTGTTTCCTTTAACGAGGATTACGGATACACGCTGTGATTGTAGCGTGTCCGTGTTCCCACTGGCACTGATGAGTCTCAACTCCTCGCAGGCCCCGGTGGCGCCCACTGCACGGGCGACATCCTCCTCGAGGAGAGTTACCGATGAACCCTCGTCTAGTAGTGCGTGGATCTCCATTGACCCACGCGGGCCCTTCAAGGTTACTGGCACTACCTTGAAGGTCACTGGGACTTCCGTTCGCCTTGTCAATAAGACTTGCTCGTTCGGCGTACTGTCCACTCTCTCGCGGTGTAGCGACCGATGATGCCGCCCGTGGCACTCGTCGCACTTCGCCGCTTCACAGGTGGTCGTTTTGTGTCCCGGTTCCAGGCATCCGTAGCACACGAACTTGGCACGCACAATTGTCCACCTCTCCTCTACCGTTTTCCGGAGAAACTTCCGGCATTGTCCGAATGCGTGTCCACTCATGTCGCAGAACAGGCATTTTTTGTCCTGAGTGAGAAACACGTGCCTTTCTTGGGTACGCCTTTTCTCCACTCGGGCGGGTTCCGTGCTGATCCCGATGCAACCCGCATTCGGTATTGCACCGGTCAGTCTCGCTAGCCACAGTGCCAGATCCCTGGGGGTAGCTTTCCTCACGGTATCCGCTCGTGACATAATCCACATCATCCTCTCGACTCGTGGCAGCTTCTGAGTCATCTCGGACAGAAGCTTCGGGGAGGAGAGGTGGCTTCCATCGAGGCCCTCTACGGTCGATACGACGTTTCTTATCGCGACCGCGTAGTCCGTCAGGGCCTCCAGGGATGCGTTGTCGGCCAGTTTAGGGAGTTTTCTTATCCGCTCCAGTACTCTGTCCACGACGATCTCCGGGTGTCCAAAGGCGGCCTCTAACATCTTCACAATGTCCGGCACATTTCGGGGATCTACCAGCAAAGACGACACTGTGGCCTTGGCCCGTCCTGTGAGGGCTCGTTGCAGACGGAGAATGTTCTCCGCGTTTGTAAGGGAGCACATCTGTGTCGATTGATCAAATTGCGCCTTAAATATTCGCCATTCTAGCGGGTCGCCGGAGAATTGCGGTAGATCCCTAGCGCCGGTTTGCCTCGCCATGAACGTGTGCCACTCCGGCGGCTGTCTGTATTTCGTCACAGGCTCGCCGGTGGCACCCGGCGGCATGTATTCCGTGGGTAGCCCCTCTTGTACCCACGCGCTCACCGGGTCACGAAACTCGTAGCCCCCCAGTGGTATAGTACGTGCCGCTACGGGCTCGCCTGGCCCGGCGGCGTAGCGTACGTCGGCGTCCTCCCTTCGGCTGTGTGCGGGTGGCGCCTCATTGTCCCGATGCCGCTCATTGTAGCGGCCTTGTAAATGTGCGTTTGTCGCTCCGGCGTAGGCCGGCTCAGCGGCGTAGGCCGGCTCAGCGGCGTAGCGTGTGTTGGCGGGCTCCTTCATCCTGGAGTCCGTCTCTGCGACCGGGTGCCTCCGTGGCACCCCGTCTCTCACCCGGCCGCTGTCGTAGTGGCTCGGCGGAAATGTGTACGCCGCTCCGGTGTCCTCCGGATCAGCGGCGTAGCGTGTGTTGGCGGCCTCCTTCGTCCTGGAGTCCGCCTCTGCGACCGGGTGCCTCCGTGGCACCCCGTCTCTCACCCGGCCGCTGTCGTAGTGGCTCGGCGGAAGTGTGTACGCCGCTCCGGTGTCCTCCGGATCAGCGGCGTAGCGTGCGGTGGCGGCCTCCCTTGCTCTGAAGGCTGCTTCCGTGTCGGCGACAGGGCGCTTCCATGCGGCCCCGTCTCTCACCCGGCCGCTGTCGTAGTGGCTCGGTGGATGGATGTACGCCGCTCCGGTGTCCTCCGGATCAGCGGCGTAGCGTGTGGTGTGGCGTGCGGCGGCGGCCTCCCTTGTGCTGAAGGCTGCTTCCGCGTCGGTGACAGGGCGCTTCCAAGCGGCCCCGTCTCTCGCCCGGCTGCTGTCGTAGTGGCTCGGCTGCTGGATGTACGCCGCTCCGGTATCCTCCGGATCAGCGGCGTAGCGTGCGGCGTGGCGTGCGGCGGCAGCCTCCCTCGTACTGAGGGCTGCGTCGGTCCTAGACGCGTCTGACGTCAGCGGCAGCGGCTTGTGAGCCGGTTCCGACGTCCCGTGCGATGTGAGGTCCCTCTCGATGGTGGGCGTGAGGGGGGTTGCCATGTCTCGTCTGGCGTCCTCTCTCGCGTTGGCGGCCTTCAGCGCGGCGATGATCTCGTTGAGGCTGCTCACCTGCCTCTCGTGATGTGCCTCGCGTTCCTCCATCTGTCGGCGAAATGTCGCCGATGAGATGGACCGCTCCGAGGGTGCGGATTCCTCGTCCGAGTCCTTTTGTTCCTCCAGAAGTCCTTGATGAGGCTCCTCCTGGCAGTCGTGTGAAGGCCCTGGCTGGGGCTCCTCCTGATGTGCTCGTACAGACACCGGTTGGGGCTCCTGAAGCTCCTCTTCGTGCTCCGTGCCGGCGTCTCGACGCGTTCCCGAACGCGTCGACACAGGCGATCTGTTGACCGGCATGCTGTAGGTGTGTTGTAGACTGGAGACCACTGGCGACGATCCGGCTCGAAGGACCAAATGTAACGTACGCGTTACCACGATGAAAGTTTCGCCGGTTCGTCACCCGCGTCTGCCGCAGTCAAGCTTCCCGGCGTAAGTGGGAAGCCGCCCTCCCAGACAGAGCCAAAGACAAAGTCGGAAGGTAGGAGCACAGCTGCGCCGACCGCAAGTCAACCTCAATAGCCCTGAAAAGGACTTTCCACCCGGTCCAAGTGGTGCAGAGAGGCGAAGGCAGTCAGCAGGCAGAGCGGAGCGAAGAGCGAAGTGCAGGAAGGCGAACAGGACGGAGAACGGAATAAAACACGTGTGAACTGTTCAGAGTTAGGAACTCAACTGATTTAATATTTCCATTTGACCGCCTTATAAAGCGGTGCGCGTCGGGCTCCGTGAGTCGGCCATCCCACCCGCGCCGGCTGCCTCGGAGTGGTGGGGGTAATCTTTCCCCGCCACTCGCTACATGCCGCCGGCCGCAGGTGGCGTAAATACGGGCGCTCAATGCCCGTACGGGCCATTTCGTCGGCAGCCGCGACGCGCGCAACATGACATTTACATAATATATTTTTATACATTTTATTCATTTTAACCTAGCTATTTTTCCCCGGTAATACTGAGGCCAGGCTCGAAAGTGACCATTTTATCTTTATTGAGAGCCCAGCCATCAGTTCTATACATTTACCGGGGATCCTTTCTAATTATTGTATTATTTTAATTTATTCGATTTTACGCGTCCGGAACAATCAAGTTTTACAAAATTTGTAACACGAAACAATGTAACAAGATAAGATTTAATAATGTAAATTTTGTGTTAATCTAAATGTTTCCAATCACAAAGCTAAATTCAGTTTACTCTTTTACGCTTAGGCGCAATGTTACAGCCAAATAAATTGGTTTGTGTGATACAATACATCTGAATAAATAATTTTGATCAATCTGATATTCGTTTGAATCAAAATACGTATTTTATTCACAATAACCAAGGAGATTTCATTGCCATTTTAAAGCATGAATAATCAATATATCAGATTGTAATAAAAATAATTTAATGTAAATTACAATTGATATTCAACAATGATTTGAGTGTGTTCAAATGTTTGCGGACAGGCTGCATTTACCCTCTAGGGGGTTTTTTAAAACTATTTTTTTTACAACTGAGAGGGAAAACATTTTGAGAATGGAATATGGAAGTCTAGGCATTTACAGGGCTAATGACATGTCGTTGGCAGGTTTAAGTGGCCACTTTACACACTGTGTAACATTAACCATTCTGCCTATGGTCCCTAGGGAGGAAGTCGAGCCTGACAACAAACATTTGGAAGTACTGGTATGAGAAGTGATCTAAAAAATGAAAAAAATGTTTTCATGCGTTACCTTCTTATTAGTGGTGGGGGTCAGTGCTATGCAAGCTCCCGACGTCACTGCGACCTGTAAAGATCTGTTGTTAATAGTGAATGTTACACAGTGTGTAAAGTAGCCACTTTTTAAAAGATAAGATTTTAAAGATAAAACTAATATTTTTATTTTATTTATTCAAATTTATACAAAAATTAACATTATCTAGATCTCGCCAAACTAATAATAAATAGAAAAAATATCAACGCGATTCTAATACAAATAAAAGTAACAGGAAATTTTCATAAAAAACGATTAAACACAAAAAGGTATTGAAACTGTAAAAAGTAATACTACGAATTTATAAAAAAGGAGAAATAAAGTTCACGGTTGCGGACGGCCATGTAACATAATATTCTAGTAGGTTGAAAACCCAGAAAACCAAATATCAAGTTAATGAATATTTATTTGATTTAATTTAAAGTTGTTTTTGGATTTTGCTTGATTGCCAAGGCCAAAAAACTTGTACGTTATACAACGGTGTATTGAAATCAGTTTCAAACTCGTAAATTAGAATATTCATACATAAAACAATATCATTAGCATCCCCATTTCCGCACCACCCAGTGGCGCATAGGATACTGAATTGGATAACTAAATTTATTTATTTATCTTTACATAAACGGCATAAATTGCCATTTACATATATTGAACATAAAATAAAAGTCTAGGCATCTACAGGGCTTATGACCTGTCGATGGCTAGTTTAAGTGCCCACTTTACACACTCTGTAACATTCACCATCTTCTGCCCATATTATTGAACATCTATAACCCTTAAATTCTATCTTGATCTAATCTAAATTAAATTTTATCTGATGATGTTTGTGAAGTTAAAGCCATTGACAGGTCATATGCCCTGTAGATGCCTAGACTTCTTAATTACCTTCTCTTAAATGTTCTTTATCTCTGTTGGAATATGTAAATATAAACAGCTCCCCAGGGAGTTGAATCCAGTCCTTGTCTACGAAAATTTGGACAAACTCAAAATATTGTTAAAAAGCTATAAAATTGCACAACTATAACAAAAGTAACAAGTAGGTAAATACACATAAGCAACCAAAAATATTAACGAAATAAATACAAAAATAGAAAATAACAAAAAAGGAAAATATTTTTAGATATAAAAAAAGTTTTAAAAAAATTTTGCAAGAGAAAAAAAGAATTTGGACTCGTTTTGTTACTGTAAGTCCAGAACCAAATATATCAGCCTTGTTTTCATACTGATTACCATATCTGTGGAGTCTAGGGATAGGCGAGTGCATGTGATAGTTGGTCCTAGAACTTACAGAACAAAAATTAGATCTGTGGCGGGTATGACGACCATATGTCAAAAGTATTATTTCAAAGAAAAAAAATCCTTAAGACATAATGTTTTCCAAATCAAGAATCTTCAAAGAATTTGGGTAATCTGTTGGTTACGGGAATAACCATAATTAATAATATTATAAATAAATTATTCTCATTGTATTTTTCTGGGAGAAATCGAAATGAATGAGAATTTAAAGGTGGTAAAAGTGTTTAACCTTTCATTGTTAGCACTATCCCTGATTCCACGTGAAAATCTGGAATTAATGATTCCTTACGAAAATCCAAAGCTGGAAATCTCCCGGATTGTTACATCACCGTTTTTCCAGATTCGAGATTGATAGATATCTTCCAGAAAAAAATTGTCGAGTAATCAGTCTCGGAGGAAAAATCTCCATCAATCTATTCTCACTAACACCCTAAACTTCATAAGGGTAAGAAAAGAGGACTCGACGTAATAATAATATTATAATATTTTATATTATTGTAGTGGAATACCCAACCATTAAAAAGTATAGAAAAATTACAAATGTTTATTTTTTTATTTCGAATACAAACAGATGTTCAGGTTAAATGAATATATATAAAAACTAAAAAAAATGTGTACATAGTAGGGCCTGCCATCCAATAATATGTATTCACCGAATTATATTGCAATAAAGCGACTACGGTTTAAACTATACAAAGAATAAATATACTTTATATTAAAATGAAAGAAATATGGACAGAGCAAGGAGATAGGAGAAACACAAAAGAAGAACCATAACATGAACATAAAAATAAACAACGAAACTCTTAAAGAACTAGAACATGTGCCTTACCTAGGACTCACAATGGACAGACAATTAAATGGACAAAACACACAGACGGACTCACTAATATAATGGCATCACTAAATAGCCTCTTCTACAAAATTAAAGATTTTATACCGAGAAAGGAAAAAAATATGATGTACGAAGCCTATGTCAAAAGTAAATTGAGTTACATGATCGCCTTCTGGGGAACTGGTAACAAGACAGACATAACAATAATACAAAGACAATAAAATAAAATTCTTAAACTAACATACAACCTACCCCACCTGACCTCTACGACTGAACTGTACAAAAAAACACACCAGTTTGACATAAACTACTTGACTAAAATTGAGACCTTAAAAGTTGTGCACAAAATAACACTGGGAAACATACAAGACGACGACATAATATTAGCCAAAAATGCTGACATACACAAATATAATACCAGACAACAACAACACTATCATATTGAAAAAGCAAAGACAAACTCAGGACAGTCAAAAATACTACATAATGGACTTAAACACTACAACGACTTACCTTACTACTTGAAAACTTTTACTGGAGACAAATTTAAAATGAATCTGAAAAAGCACATGATGACTGAACTAACTAGACTAGACGAGACATAAAATGACTAGACAATATAAAATTTCTAATGTAACCCTAACGGGTTTTTTAAGATTGTAAATAAATAAAAAAAAATAGTGGGAAAGAAAAGAAAAAAATATGATAAATAGATAAGGAGTGGTGAAGGATGATTAAAGGAAAGTAGGAGTAGAAAATTGCATTTGAATTAATAATTAAGACAATATTTTGAGTTTGTCCAAATTTTTGTAGACAAGGACTGGATTCAACTCTCTGAGAAACTGTTAAAATTAACATATTATAACAGATATATACACATACATAAAGATGTTCAAATATGGGCAGAATGGTGAATGTTACACAGTGTGTAAAGTTAATATTATTATTAAATTAAATTAAAATTAAATTTCTATTAAAATTCTTGTAAAATGCTTCACATATCTGAGGGATAGTAGAATGGTTCCGATGGTTAGTTTTAATATTGCGAATATAGAAAAAATCAGACAGTCTAGTTGGTCTGGAGGGGACACAGTAAGCAAGTAGATGAATTAGTTCAGGGGAGGCAAATTTATTATTTACAATTTTGTAAGGCAGGATCTGATCGAAAGTATCTCTTCTGTGTGCTAATGAATCACGGTTATGAAATTTTAAAGAAGCTATATAATAAAACTGATGAAGAAAAACACAAGTTCATATGACAAATAAAATAGATTCAAATAAAAAAAATTCATGGGAAAACCAACAAGGATTCAAAGAATGAATCTAAGAAGGTAAAAGTGAATAGTAAAAAAAATTAAAAATACATCAAACTTCAAAAAAAATACATCAGTCTTCATGTATAAAAGATGCATAAGCTTCTTTATCAAGGTTTAACGATTTTACATATGTATTTTATTTCAATAAATATTTTCGCTCTCATGATTTACTCAAATATTTCAACAATGTTTGAGTATGTCCAAATGCTTGCAGACCAGCTGGATATCCTCCCTAGGGAGTTATTCATATTTACATTTATTTCAACAGAGAGGGAAATCATTTTTGAGAAGGGAATATGGAAGTCTAGGCATTTACAGCTATTTAAACCACTCAATGACAGGTCACAAGCCCTGTAAAGGCCTAGAACTCCATATTCCCTTCTCAAAAATATTTTCCCTCTCTGTTTAAATAAATTCAAATTTTTCGTTTTGAGGTCTATTTTCAACGTTTGACTATTAGAAAATGGTAATCGAGTTGGAGTAGATCAATTCGAACAACGAACCTTTGATCCGTGAGTCCGAGACACTAGCCACGGGACCCCAACCCATTCTTGAATCTTATCCTATTTTATTTTAATAGTGTTTACTTAATATGAATTTTTTTTTTTCATTATCTACAATTTTTTTCGTTTACATTGGGTACATTTTTTATTAACATATTACAACAAAGATAAATAACATTTAAGAGAAGGTAGTTTAAAAGTCTAGGCATCTACAGGGCTTATAACCTGTCAATGGCTGGTTTAAGTGGCAAAAAAGTAAGTCAAAAAGAATTGAAGTAATATAGATGTTCAAATATAGGCACAATGGTAAATGTTACACAGTGTGTAAAGTGGCCACTTAAACCAGCCATTGACAAGTCATAAGCCCTGTAGATGCCTAGACTTTTAAACTACCTTTTCTTAAATGTTCTACATCTTTGATGTAATATGTTAATATAAACAGCTCCCCAGGGAGTTGAATCCAGTCCTTGTCTACAAAAATTTGGACAAACTCAAAATATTGTTCATTTTTTATTACAAAATATATAATTTTACAACTTTACATGAAAACGAAAAAATCCCACATAGATATAGTCTGTGCGTGGGTATATTAGATCTTAAATACGCAAATCTATGGTGTAGATGCATAATATATAAAAAAAACTTATAAGTAAAAACTGAATGTTACATTCAGGTTGTTTTTTTATTTTAAATTTTAATAAAAGTAAAGAGTAAAGAAATAAAAAAGATTCATTCATCATTATTCCTTATCCACACCTAATGGTGCATAGGGCACTGCATTGGTTCACCAATCGCAGCGTATCTTTATCATTTTTGTTACATGAATGTAAGATGATCAGTTATACGCTTCAGGTACCAGTCCAGGGACCATGAAATATTCTAATGTGAAAACACCCTTTTGAATAAATATTTCATATCACCCATATATATATAGTTGGATAATTTATAAAGCGCCATTTTTGTGAAAATCACCTCAAGGGCGCTGTACAATTAATAAATATCCCAGTACGTCTTGCAGCTACAGAGCGCATGGACGGTTGGGATTCTAGTTCCTCGTTTTCAATTAAGATCAATAAAAAATTATAATAGATAGGAGCTAGATTACAGGACGTCTTGCAGCTACAGAGCGCATAGACAGTTAGAAATCTAGCCCCCATTTACACATTTTAAAAATTGACAAATAAATTTAGTGTATTACAAAATAATAATAATATGAATAGTAAAAAGGAGTAAGATTACAACACGCCTTGCTGCTACTAAGCGCATAGACGATTGGAATTCTAGACCCCGTTTACAAAATTAAGGTATTTTAAAGTTGATATATTAAAGCTAGATAACCAATCATCGTGCAGCTACAAAGCGCATGGATGAGAGGAATTCCAGCAAAATTAAAACAATATCAATAAATTTATAAAAAATAGAGTATAGCAGTAAATTGGTCAAGTGTTCATACCAAGAAGTAAGCAATAAAAACTAAATAAATCAAACACTGTTTCAACTCCATGGTTAACAAAGGGAGATAGATGTCCGAAGAGAAGCTTTTGTAGACAGTAGGTAGATATCGTCGCCATGTGGCCCGCTGGCTAGTAGATAGTTTCTGGAAACGCACGTGTGTAGTACTATTATGCCTTTTGTTCCAATGACTTGGTGTCCATTTTGGTCCGTATTATTTCGTTTTATGAGACGCAACATTCCTGTTCAAATTCACTTCTTTACATGAATATTACACAAACGCGTGTATAAGCGGTTTGATTTATAATTTTGTATATTATTAGAAGGCAGATATTTGAAATATTATGTATTTATCAATAAATGTCAGTTCACTTTTAGTAGCACTGTTGTATTTTTTTAATTATGGGTGTAGTGTTCTAAATAGCAAAATTTAGGTACTTTCGCGTCAAAAACTGATGCATTCTTAAACGGTTTTAAAGGATTCATATAAAATTTTATGATTTTAAGGTTACACACGCACTATTTTTGTAAGTTTCCATTGTTCACTATTTGTCACATATTTTGTTAAGAATAAAGTATAAAACAATGCTATTAAATAAATAGTCTTCTTTTTTCCACTGTTTGTTGAAACATGACTACACTACTACACACTAATTTTTATAAGTTTAAATTTTTAAGTTTAAGTTTATAATTTTAAAGATTTATTATAAGATTATAAGCTACGGTTGGGGAGGAACTATATTTCACGCCCAGCCCGTACGGTGGCTGAGCGCGACCATGTCGGGAATGGAACCAGATAGAGAAGATAGAAATAGAAAAGATAAAAAATATTAAATTATTATTATTAACTTGATAATTAATCTAGGAAAAAATACCACAACAAATTTAAAATTTATCTGGAAAAGAAAACATTGACATTTATCTCAACACATGGAGCTAATAATTTATACTTTTTGTCATGTTGCTCTTGTAAAGATGGGAGGTGTGGAGTGAGATACTCTCAATTTCTCTTGGCAAAACTAATTATAACAAATTTCTTTGTAGGTTTTTTATTTATTAAACAAATTAAGTTTTTCTGGTAACCTACGTAGTCCTATTTTTATTAAATCTATGTAAAAACGGAAGCCTCCCTTTCTGTTCCAATCAGCAGGAACATCTGTTCCCGTTTCACAACTTTAAAGCTCCGTGTTTTAAATCCTCTTTTTTGTACAATTTGTCTGTTATTCACCGAACTTTACACACGAAATATCAGTGAGTAAAACATTGCAATGTATTTACATAAGTTGCCTAGCAGAAAAAATTGTCTGGTCTATTCTCATCTGCATCTGAAATGACCACCAAAAATAGAACAAAACGGTAAAAATTATACGTCATTCGAAAGGAAACTTTCTCAAAAAGATTTTGAGTTTGTCCAAATTTTTGTATACAAGGACGGGATTCAACTCCCTAGGAAACTGTTAATATTAACATGTACAACAAAGATGAAGAACATTTTAGAGAAGGTAATATAGAAGTCTAGGCATCTACAGGGCTTATGACCTGTCATTTGCTGGTTTAAGTGGCCACTTTACACACTGTGTAACGTTTACCATTCCGCCCATATTTGAACATCTATATTCCTTCAATTTTTACATATGTTGATGTTTGTGAAGTTAAATAGCTGAAACCTTTATTAAACCAGCCAATGATTATTTTATAATTTTACATGAAAACAAAAAAATACGAAATTAAATACGCGAATCCCTTGTGTGGATGCATAATATATAAAAAAATAT
This sequence comes from Micrasema longulum, assembly GCF_059751315.1. NCBI lineage: Eukaryota > Metazoa > Arthropoda > Insecta > Trichoptera > Brachycentridae > Micrasema > Micrasema longulum. Next base: position 66,278 of record NW_028279199.1, on the reverse strand, counting down.
AAAAAACTCCCCAGGAAATTGTTAATATTAACATAAACAACATAGATGGGAAACATTTTAGAGAAGGTTACATAGAAGTCTAGGCATCAACAGGGCTTATGACCTGTCATTGGCCGGTTTAAGTGGCCACTTTACACACTGTGTAACATTCACCATTCTGCCCATATTTGAACATCTATATTCTTGCAATTCTTTCATCTGTTGATGTTTTTGAAGTTAAAGAGCCAAAAATTTTATTTCTGCGGGTGAGATTCATCTGATTGCATTTAATCACCTACATACTAGGCAACGCCTGAATTTTTTTTTCTCCAATTTTGATAGTTCTTCATGGACCACGTGGATTTATCAACTAACTTAAACTAGCCAATGATAGGTCATAAGCCCTGCAGATGCCTAGACTTCTATATTACCTACTCTAAATTGTTCTTCATCTCTGTTGTAATATGTTAATAGAAAAATTTCTGCTCTTCAAGAAACTTGATAACAAATATTATTTTATTTGATAACAAGCCTTTAAAATGGAATGTCAAATAGACGAAAGTAATCATATTTAAATTTATTTCAACAGAGAGGGAAAACATTTTTGAGAAGGGAATATGGAAGTCTAGGCATTTACAGGGCTTATGACCTGTCATTGGCTGGTTTAAGTGGACACTTTACAAACTGTGTAACATTCACCATTCTGCCCATGTTTGAATATCCACATTTCCTCAACTCTTCCATCTGTTGACTTTTGTGAAGTAAAGGAGCTGAAACCTTTATCACGTGGGTGAGATTCATCCGGTTGAACCAAAACACCTACTAGGCAACGCCTGAAAACAATTTTTCAATTTTTATACTTCTTCATTTACCAGGTTGTCATAAACCCTGTAAATGCCTAGACTTCCATATTCCCTTCTCAAAAATGTTTTCCCTCTCTGTTGAAATAAATTTAAATATGAACAACTCCCTAGGGAGGAAATCCAGCCAGTCTGCAAGCATTTGAACATAATCAAACATTGTTGAAAGTAATCATTGTTATTTGTCATCTTCTCTTCATTTGGAATAAAACGGACACAAATTATGCCAACACTTAATAGCGGTTTTCGAGAAAGGTGTTCTTATATAATATCGGCTTTTATGATAATCTTTCTTTTTTACAACAAATAAGTCAATAAGATCTTCTCCGTATTAGTTTTTTCTTTTATTCCCTCGATTGAACGCGGACAGAAAGAGGTGTTGAAAATACTTACTTTGGTCGGCTCGACATTCCATTTTGAAGACGTGAAATAAAATATGATAATGTTTTTAACATAAAAGCAAAAACATGATCGTCTTTAAAATTTCTTTACGCCTCCACCACTCAATTGCGAGTGATTTTGGCTCTTAAAAACAAGTTTTTTTTTTAAAAACCACGTTTCAAACTTTTTTTTAATACCTTTTTTTTAACATGGTAAATTATTACAAAATATTAAATAAACAAACAAAAAAAACCGCTGTAAAATTTAAACAACACAAATATATTTGGACTGGATAAACACAACTTTACACCTTTAAGATTTGATTTTTGATGAGGAAATCCTTCAATCGTTTGCTTCTCTACTCTGTTTTTCTCCTTATTAGTAAATTTATTTTTTTCTTATCTGTTGTTTGATATGTATAACATTATTGGTTAAATTAGATTAAATTTTTTATTTTGTTTATCTCCTTAATTATTTTATGTAGAAAATTGCAACCTTATTTTTTGTTTTACTGTGCACGAGTCAATTTCTTTTCGCATTTATTCGACTTAAGAATACATATTTCTTTTGAGTATAATTCTCATAAGAATAACAGTACTTCGTTAAGAATAATTGTTGATGATCTGTCAAATTTTTACCCCTTTTGTTTGTAAAAATCCTAACAACTAAATTGTTTTAAGACGTATGTATGATATTCTTTCATAAAAAAGCTTTTACCTAGTACCTACGCTGTAAACAATAGATGCTTAAAACAGATATTTTTTGCATTCTCTTGGGAAAATATTTTCCTCCCTGGAAAATCATTCACCTTGAAGATTCCATAAAGCCATTAACTACTTACCAAATATCTGGATTCTGTCAGTTTGGAAAATAACAAAGTTTAAGACGTATTTCTTTTTCCTATGTTTTTAATGCATTTTTTACTATGTTTTTTTAAACTATGTATTTTACTATGTTTTTCACTATGTCTACCTTTATTTATTGTTTTATGTATTGATTACTGTTTCTTATATATATATATATATTTGACTAGCTTAGAATGGTATAAAAACCCTAGTTAGATAGTAAAGCAACGTTGTATAAATGTATAATTTTATGTTATAATATGATAATAAATAAATAAAATTAAATAAATTTCACAATACTGTTAAATAAAAGTTTGGTATATTTTTATTAATATTTTTTTTTAAAACTATAAAAATAAGTACAAATAAAGTGTATGAAAACATTTTTAAAATTATAGTAGAGGTATCTAAATGTGTGTTCTCGATAGACTAAATAACTACTGGACCGATTTACGTACGGTTTTTATCAAAATGACGTGCTGTGCCATCGGTATATTTATATGGATATATGGCTTTTGATCTGTCATTGGCTTTTTGAGTGGCCACTTTACATAGTGTATAACATACCGATACCATTTTGCTTATGTTTAAACATCCATATTTCTTAAATTCTTGAACTTTTGTTGATTTTAGTGAAGTAAAAGAGTTAAAACCTTTATTCGTGTGAATAGATTCATCCGTTCTTTTCCAGTCTTATGTCAACAAATATTTGAGCAAACTTAGAATATAGCGACTAAGGATTATTTTAAAAGCTTCTAGGAGCTTCGCGTCAAAACCCCCCTAACGTCCAGACATGAAAACGTCAGCGATAAAAGCTATTTTATTTTTATATTTTGTGCAAAGGATAGAACGAACTCAAAAATGAATGCTACACAAAAATTTCTTCAAGTTTTTTAAATTTTCGTTCAACTGAATATTAAAAACTTCGCATCAGCGTCAGCGAGAAACTTTATGAAAAATTATACGGGCATATTTGGTTGAACATTTTTGAAAACATTTTTTCACGCTTATTGCAGTAGAGTGGGAAAAATGGAATATAGCCATTTACGGGGCTTATGATCTGACTGGTTTTACTGGTCATATAATACACTGTATAATAATATCTGTCATGTTTGAGCATTCAAATTTCCTCAACTCTTCCAGCTGTTAAGTTTTGTGAAGATAAAGAACCGAGACAACTAAACATATTAAGGGGATTGAGCTTTTGCGATAAATTTTACTTAAATACTATTATATTCAATTTATCATTATTTAAAAATAAAAGCTGTATTATTTTCATAAAGGCCTCAGTTTTATTTGTATTAAAAAATATTTACATATACGAGCATATTTATTATCAGAAAATCTTTATAACACAAAAGTATTTTCACATGAATATGGAGAGTTCTCTGGTTAGATTAATCAAGATCTAACATGGCTTGACCTGTTCTAAAATGGAAACTTATTGTATTTGATGAGTTCTGTAACAATATGTAGACAATTATTAAAAAATAACTAAATCTTCTTAGTTATTAATAAATAACCAAGTAAACATGATAATGAATTAAAAATATTAAGAAAATGTAAGGCACATATAAATAATTATAAATATCCGCTAAAAACATTGATGTATTTATTCATTCAAACACGTTATATACATAAACAGTTAACATATGCATAAGGGCTGGTATATTGCCTTAAGGCATTTTCTTCCTACTTACCAAAACCATTCAATTTGTGAAAATCAGTGGTATATGAACATATTTTGGTTTATTAATAATTTCATGACATAACAAAAAAGATGAAAATATTTTTAAAATTTATTTTTGTTTATTTAAAGGAATAACTCGCTCAGCCTCTATTTTGAGGCTTGTTAGCAGGTGGTATAGAGGGGATATGGAAGGAGGTAATGAGAAATATACCACAACACTCAGACCAATTTGGAAAAAAATATTTCTTGGATTTTCTTCTTGCAACTGGCGGGAATCGAACCCGCGACGCCAGTTTCACAGTTGGCCGTCTAACCAACTACGCTACGGCGCCTATAAACATTAATATTTTTTTTAAGAAGTAAAAAACTGACTAAATATCTACACTATACTATGAAGAGAGGAGGGGGTAAAGAGGGCAGGAAAGAGGGAGGAAAAAGGAATAACTTTAATATTTAGGAAGTGACAAAGAAGTCTCTGACATTAGTAGGTAGATTATTCCATAATCAAGCAGCTACAACTGTGAAAGAGGAGACAAAAAAATTAGAGTGATGAATGGGTATTGAAAGGGTTCTCTTATTACTAGAACGAAGAATTAGCCCATGATGTGATAAATAGATAGCTAGATAAATACAAAATGCCACTTAAATATAAATAGTGTAGTAATATACTCGTATAGTTATGGCAATGTCAATCAGCCCAACCAAGTCAGCTCAAGTCAGTCAATTCTAACATGAAGTCTAAGTGCTGTTGTTATTGCCGTTACTCACGCAACAGAACTTTATCTGTTATTTATTTACCATGTAATAAATACGCATTAAACCTAAACGTTTTTTTTTATGTCAATCTCCAACTTTGATGGGAGCTTCAACCCACGGCGGCGGTAGGTGGTAATTTGTCATCTGTGAATTCAATCCACATCAAAATTCTGTCCGATTTGCTGGAGACTAATCCTTCAAGCACCTCAATTCTCTCAGTGAGAGCATGAATAATTTCGTCCGACTCAGGCATCATCATCAGATCAAAAAGATAAACAGCGCGTAACGAAATCGGCGTGCACTTCGTGCAACGAACAAACTCAAAATGCATTCTTATATACACCACCACCGTTAATATCCTCATACGAAAAAGTATCTATGAAGTGCGCCCAGCGCCCAGCCCGTTCTCAACTAGCCGATTACGTCAGCTTATTTCCCCACACGCAAAAGTACACTGTATTTTACATCTATCCCAAGTCAGAATTTTTAGTACAAATTCTGTTCATGAATTAAAATGAATTCTCACTCATTATTTCTTAGAAAAAAAATGGATTTATTTTAAAATACATTATTAAATTTAACTTTGTTTCCTGGAATACGTGATTTTTATTTCTTTATTTAACATGTAAGACATAATTTTAAATTGTACATTGGTGGATTTATTTTCAAATGGCAACTTCTTCCAACCAACTGATGATCATGATTTCACTAAATAGAGGTATTATTTAGTAATTTAACTTTTTTTTTTGTTTTATTGCTCAAAAAACTTTTTTTTAAAAGTAATTATGTTGAATTATTTTTTTTTATTATTATTATCCAGTTATTCTTAACTTTACTGTGTTATATTTATACTATCATAAGATTTTTTCATGGTTATTGCTATCTTTTATTTAGAAATTTTATATTTGTCTATAAATGGCGGCCTCCGTGGTGTAGTTGTCAAGACGCTTGACTTACGCACGGAAGGTTCCGGGTTCGATTCCCGGCGAGAACACAAAAATTAAAATGTGATTTTTCTCAAGCCTGGGTACTCTGTGATGTAATCCACCACTGTAATTAGGCCTCCTGGCCTGTTGTGGTGCAAAAATAAAAATCTTTTTAACTTTTTGTATTATATGTTTACTAAATTGTTTAGTGTTAATTATTCAATAATTTCATACCATGTACTACGTGATTATTGTGCACTGCTGTGATTATTTCTGTAACTTATTATTTTTTTGTAAAAGGTTCTTTGAACCGTTGATATATAAATAAATAAATAAAACAAGCTTGCGGATTACAAATTAATATTATTTGTTGATTCTCTATTTGGAAACTAGTATTTCGAACATTATTTCCCAAGAACTATTTTTCTTTGATATGATACCGTTTACCTATTTATTTATATATTAGAAAAATCACATAAGCCAAATTACAAAAAAATATTTAACTTAACAACTAAGGATAAAACAAGCAAGCAAAAGAGTACGGTAGAGCGGAATACTTGAGAGGATCTATCGGTTCCTATATAAGCAATGCCTGTTCTAAGGAACCGATATGTCAATACCAGAAATGTTCACAATGCAACTACACTACAGGAATTACTATTAAAAATACTCGATAAAGTAAACCGACTTCTAATAATAACTGTTCATCTATAAATAATTACGCAACTATTCTAAAGGAACTCGAAAAAGAGTCGTGGGAAAAAATATTTCTACAAGCTGATACAAATAATGCGATGAATATACTTGTTCTTAAAACAGAATATCATATTCATAAAAACACATCAAATAGATGTTTCCCACAAAAAAATCATCTAACACCTTGTATCATTGTGTATCACATACGATATGTGGCGTTCGCAGTGGCGCGGTTTTTGACGTTATTAATTTTAAAAGGAATCGGTCAGTGCTCGGTGTTGACAGTTACTTCTAATGTCATTGTGGTTTTTGTTAATGAACTTTTGTACCAATATTGAATTAAAATAATGTAGAATAAAGCTACGTATATCGCGTGGTCAGTAAAAATTGTTTTTGAGATGATTTTCACAGAACCACGAAAAAATAGTAATTTAATGAACTTTTGTACAAATATTGAATCAAATAATGTAGAATAAAGCTACGTATATCGCGTGGTTAATAAAAATAGTTTTTGAGTTGATTTTCACAGAACCACAAAAGAATAGTTATTTAATGAAATTTTGTACAAATATTGAATTCAAATAATGTAGAATAAAGCTACGTATATCGCGTGGTAAATAAAAATAGTTTTTGAGTTGATTTTCACAGAACCACGAAAAAATAGTAATTTAATGAACTTTTGTACAAATATTGAATTTAAATAATGTAGAATAAAGCTACGTATATCGCGTGGTTAATTATAATTTTTGTATGAGTTGATTTTTACAGAACCATAGAAATAAAAAGTTATTTATAATACTTACATATTATGTACTTATTAGTAAGTACAAATTAATGAATATTTTTCGTAGATTACCTATGAAACAAATCACGGCTGCCACTACTATATTGTTTGTCAAAGAAAAATGCAATTTTAGTGGTTCACAATAAGGTTTCGATTTATGTTTATTGACTATAATGTATTTGTTTACATTTTAGACACACTGAAATATTGTTTAAAATAGTGGGTTAACAGGTTTTCAATTTACAGCATTTTCCGTATAAGATTCTTATTTATAGCCCCTGTCGACATAAGGGTGTATCAGACAAAAGAAATAAGCCGCGGAAGGTTTTAAAACTACATAACATACCCCTAACTACTAGCCACTAAGCCTCCAAGAGGAACATGGCAAAAGCTTAAGTTAATCCTTGTATTTAGAAACAAGTACGAGGAAGTATCTCGAAACAATGATTTATTGGAAACGAAATAATATTTTAATTATGAACAAATACTCGCAGACAAGCATTTCATTTCATCCCTTCAAAAGGAAAAGCAGTCCATTTTCTCTTCATACCGCATTCCCGTATTTTTTCCCTGAATTATGGCACAAGGAGTGATTTTTTGCACAACATAGATATTTACTATTGGCGAGTCTATACTTTTGTTGCTTTTTTTGAAAAAAATATCTTTTTTGGAGCTAGGACTATCCAAAAATCCAAGAAAACGCCCATTTTATTTACCGTCTTCGGGCATACAAATATAATAAATAATTTTGAAACCCAGAAAGATACACAAAAATTTCTTTCTGATCCTCTTTTTAAAAAAAAAATCAAGTCGGTTCAGTTTTAGGGTGCGGAAATCGGGACAGCGAAATGTTGATTTTTTCCAATTTTAGTATGGAAAAATCAGTCCAACGTGCAGTTTTTTTTCCGCATAGTATTGTGGAGGCATTTGCGAGAGGTGTCAGAAAAACAATTTTCAAATACATATGCATCAAAATTCCCAGGCACCGCCTATTCTCTAAGGGAGATCTGTCTACGTTCAGACGAATAAAGTAGGTATACTACTAGTTTGTGTTTTCGACTCGATGGTTTTAACACATAAAATTCATTAAAAAGGAAATCGGGTAGAGAAAAATCCACCTCGTAATGTAGTGGTTGGTGTGTTCGCCTACCATGTTTAAGGTCTATGGTGCAATATACCCGGGAGTATAAATGATTAAAGAGTAATTTTTTAAACAGTTTTAAGTTAAAATTTATGAATTTCAAAATAAGAACGCCATTTAAAAAAAAACATTTTTTTTTTTTTTTTTACAAAAATATTTACACAATAGTCTCAAAATTAAAGTCCTCCTGGATTATAAGTATACAACTCATCAGTAGGTTCATATTTATTGCTTCGATTGTTTCATACTTAACCTACATTAATAAGAATTTTATTTAAAAACAAAACATATATCATATTTTATATTTTGTTATGTTTTTGAAAACTAAAACTATCATTTATACAATTTTTTTTTAAAACTATTATCCTTAATTTGAGAATACGTCTTACTCTTGTATTTAATTCATTATTCTTAATATTTTTTGGAAACATAGAACATACTTTAGGTACACCTTCCTTTTACTATATTTATTACAATATCTAGAATCTTGAATTGAAAATATAATCACTATTATAAACGGCATAACAAGCAAGAATTTTTTTTCCCTAACTGTGATTATGTCCGATAATATAAAGCTTAAAAACTACACTTTAATCGTAAAAAATATTTATTTTAGTAAGAGTTTTGATAGTGGCAAATCTCTGAAGTGTATCTGTGGTGGCATTTTGGATCTTTTCTACCCCCTAGCGAGTGATTTATTCGAAGATTTTTTATTTTTTTAATGCGACGACTCTTTGCTTTATAGAATGGCCACACTGATGATTGAACGTCAAATGGTGTATAAAACTGCTTCAAAAACGGAAATAAAACAGTTTGGTCAATTCAACCCAATTAAATAATTTGGATAATGCTAAGGTCGCAATGATTTTCTAAATTAAAATCATCATTCATCATTAGTCGCATGGAAAAAATAATACCCCTAAATCAACCATCTCTAGGGGATAAAGTAGATTAATTATAGGAAAATATCACATACTACGAATACCGATAAAAATATATGAAATGGATTTATAATAATTAATTGTATTTTCAAAATCAATATGGATATTGTGGAGAAATGTTTTCATGCATAAATGTTACAAAAAAATTCGATAAAAATATGTAAATAGAAAAACGCGACATGTTTGGCCTTGGTAGTTGTGACGTCAAGATTTGTAATAATATTCTACACAAATTTGAATGGTCAGGAACAAATAAACATGAATTGTGACGTATTAGGGGCGTGGTCAATGTAATTTAAATTTTTGCGGGAATTCAAAATTACAAATTAAAACATATTTTTATGCTAATAATAATAAGCAAAAAAAAAGGTTTTTACTAGACAGTATCTCATAAACCTTTATTACATTTACGTAAAAAAAGTGATATTTCCCTATTACACCCCTGATTGCATGACTCGAGTTTAAAACCACTAGCGATATGTCGTATATAAAACCACTCGCCATATTTTGTATATAGAAAAAAAAACTTTATCTGATAAAAATGGACAAAACACAAACGAATATTTTACTTAATTTTATTTTACTTACGCCACTTTAAAAATCAATATTAAATTGTAAAATAACCTTTTAAAGTTTAATGTTTGAAGTAATCCATGGACCTCAATACCTCAAGAATCTCAAGACTAGAAGTAAGTAAAGAAAGAAATACCCCTTCTACTTATTCAATGTTCCAGAATTATGAGAAGACCAAATAATTTCAATTTAAAGAAGTGCTACATGAAACCACTATTATTTAAAAGGCCTAAAAAATTTAATGCTTTTCCAGAAAATTTAAAATCATTAAAAAACATTTTCATTCATAAGATTTTTTCATAAAACATTACGTATTTAAAAAAAAATTAACAGTACCTATTTTTGACTAATTCTTTTTTTAACAGGCTTTTTTTTTGGTTGGCTGGAAGATATTGTTATTAGCAATAAGTTGCATAAGTACTTATTCTTTGTACGGAAAGATTAAAAATTAAAAAATAATTGCCATAAATTGTTTTTATTAATGCATTAATTATATATTTTTCTGTTTTTATTATTACTATTGCCATTTCTAAGGCAGGTTGGTGACAAATTAAGTATAAATGGTGATAGGTGCCACCGTTTTGTAGCAACAATTCACGGACAGTGTATACTTGTAATGCCGTATTAAATAGACTTCATGAACTCTGCAATAGTTATTCCCACTTATCTGATATATTTAATGTAGGGTACCTATAGAACAAACCTTTTAAACTTTTTTAAAGATGGTGAATGGTAATTATATTTATTTATTCATGCATTTCATAATATATATATATACTGTTTTTTGTTTACTTTGCCTAGCTGTGTGAAACAGAACTTATGATTTTCTTGTTGTTTTACTATAGAATTTTTTATTATTTAAACTTTCTACTGAATATGCTGTATAATTTTTAGGTTAATTTTTTTATAAATCTTGGGTATAAGGAAATTCATGTTTTAAAAAAATCAAAAAATATTAAGCCAAATATGCTCATATTATAAATGTTTGTAAAAGGCAGTTAGCCGTGTATGTTTATAAAAATAAAATAAAAAGGACCACGTATTATAGTAATTTTTCCATATATGTTGCATTTTTGTTTATATTTGTTTAAGAAGATTAAACCATATTTAATTAATTAATTAAATAGGTGTCATTACGTCTCGCACAACAAGTACCTAATAAATCCGATGCCATTTCATTTATAACCAGACGAAAGGATTAAGGTTGAAAGCCAACGTATTTTACCCAGGATTCTGTAAACAAACTGTTTGATGTTCTTCAGGCACGGCTTTGATTTGGCTGAATTTCAGCAGATTGCCTGTTTAAATAAGGGTTCGTCCCCGAGGAAAAATTGCGTAGAAAGGATTTTCAGGAGAAAATGGGGCTAAAATATATGCTCCCTTAAGAATTTCTCGGCCAAAGGTTAAAAGCGAAAGTATGTCTTAATTCACACCCAACGAATTTCATTTCTTACCGAAAGTTTCCTTATTTAAAAAAATCATTTTTGTTATATTTTAAAATTACAACAAAGATGAAGAAATTTTTTATTTATTTATTTAATCCAATATAAAATACAAATACATAGTTAGCAAAAATTTTTATACAATAGGTACATAAATTCGATATATATATATATATTTTATGGATATAGCCACTCCACTGGCCCACAGGCACGTTCCGGAGTGTCAGTGTATTATTTATTTATACATAATTGTACATAATTTTACATAAGTTGTGTAAAAATTCAAAAGAAAAATATATAAAAATATTTGAAAAATTAAAACATACCTACATCAATAAAACGAAAAAGGATTTTCAAGAAACTAAATATTCATATATATGAAACATATCCCTCAGCTTTCTGTCTAGTCTTTTTAGCAATCCATTTATGTACTCTAGCTTTAAAAATATTGTGGTTCATTTTGTTTGCCAATATGTCCTTGCTTAAAAAGTTGTATAGCTTAGGGGCCAGAAAAGTATAATGCCTTTAAATAGGTGCGAAGGTTTTCACGGTCACTGTTATCAATATTATGTATCTTTTTTGGGTGATACCGTGTATGTTGGATTTGATCCGACGTTTCGGCTACCATTGCAGGAGCCATCTTCAGGGAAAACTGTGTGTTTTATAGAGAAATGTATGTGTTTAAGTACTAGTAATTTGTACCGTGTCACAGTCAGCAGTAGGCACAGTAGAAGTAAAAAGAAAACCAAACGGCAGTCTTGGGCATACGGTATATAGAAAACCAACACATACGAATCGATACTTACACGCTGATTCACATCATCATCCAGCCCAAAAACGAGGATTAATAAATACACTTCTAACAAGAGCGACTCGAATATGCGAAGATTCCGAAAAGGGCGAAGAGTTCAACAAAATTTCACATGCATTGGAGCATAATGGATATAAGAAGAAACAAATTGACAACATTATTAAATCGCAAGGGACAAAGAAGAACAAGGAAGAAGATATTACCAGAGGGACTGCATACCTGCCATATGTACAGAATGTAACTGACAGGATAGCCAAAGTGCTGAAGAAACAAAATATTGCAACAACGTTTGGGACTGTGGGAAAAACAAAAGACCATTTAGTAAACCCAAAAGATAAAAATCCTCTGGAAACTGAAGCCGTGTACAAACTAAGTTGCCAAGGATGTGATAAAGTGTATATTGGACAAACAGGGCGCACAGCAAAGAAGAGAATTGACGAACACAAAAAAGAGTGTAAACTTGGACATCCAGACAAATCCGCAATAGCGGAACACTTTATAGACACAGGACATTTTTTCGCCTTTGAACCAAAAATTCTACATAAACCTAGTAATTATAGTGCACGAATAATAAAAGAGGCAATTGAAATACACAGACATCCAAATAATATAAACAAAGACGACGGGCTTAAATTAAATTCAACATGGTTCCCAGCACTACATATGACAAAAACGAATAGAAATGTGCCTACTGCCGGCTGCGACACAGTACAAATTACTAGTACATAAACATAATTATTCTTTCCTACAAAACTAGAAATGTGCCTACTGCTGACTGTGACACGGTACAAATTACTAGTACTTAAACACATACATTTCTCTATAAAACACACAGTTTTCCCTGAAGATGGCTCCTGCAATGGTAGCCGAAACGTCGGATCAAATCCAACATACACGGTATCACCCAAAAAAGATACATAATATTTATAATGCCTTTGTCCGTAATTTGTTTTTTTCTTTGGAAGCAGCAGTATTGTCTTTTGTCTTTGCCTAGTGTTGTAAATTTGTTGTCCGTCATTATGTCTGTCAGGATTTTGATGGAAATGTCCTAAAATTGTCTTAATGTATATTTGTCTTATGTCTAGTACTAGAAATTCTGTAAAAAGTCTGTCTGTAGAGTATTGGTAAGGCTTTTTGTTGGCTACTCTTAGTAAGGCTTTTATTAATGGCTCTAATGTAGTTTTATTTGTTCCTCCCCATCCTATTATTCCGTAATTGTGCTAGAGCATAGTATACATTCATTTAAGATAAGGTAATATAGAAGTCTAGGCATCTACAGGGCTTAAGACCTATCAATGGCTGGTTTAAGTGGCCACTTTACAGACTGTGTAACATTCACCTTTCTGCCCATATTTGAATATCTATATGCCTTCAGTTCTTTGATCTGTTGATAAAAAAAATAAACTGGCTACTTAAACCAGCCATTGGCAGGTCATAAGGCATGTAGATGCCCAGACTTCTAAATTACCTTATCTTAAATGTTATTCATCTTTGCTGTAATTTGTTTATATAAACAGCTCCCAAGGAGTTGAATCACGTCCTTGTCTACAAAAATTTGGACAAACTCAAAATATTGTTATATTTCCATGTTAATTTGTCTCGAATAAGGTTTAAGCTAAACTATGTCTCGACATTCTCACCCAACGAATTTAATTTCTTATTAAAGGTTATGTTTGTTATACTTTCATATGAATTATTAATTAGGTTAGGATAAGGCTAAAAACGAAACTTTGTTTTAATTCGCACCCTTTTAATATTTTTTTTCAGAAAGGTTTTTTTTTTAAAGTCTATTTTTTTCTTTTCATTTTACAAAAGGTATACATAAGTTACAAATACAAAAAAAACTATTGCATTAACATAAAAAAAAATCCTACAAAGGCATGGTCTGTGTGTGGTATCTATTTTATTTTCAATTGAAATAAAGGCCACTGGAAGAATACGATAGATATCTTGATATCTTCTTGAAGCTAAAAATAAGTGCTGATATTAGGAAAAAAAATGTCACTAAAAATGAGGAAACCACAATAAAAGTATATTCTATTCATAAAAAAAATAAAGTCTTTATATCTGTTTTTTTTTCCATAATTATAACAAATTTTTTAATTGAAACGCATTCAAATAATAAATCTTTATTATATACTAGCTGACCCGACAGACGTTGTCCTACCTTGGAAAAATACTTTTTATTGATAAGTAGGTACCTAGGTACTTGTTTGTGATTAAATTCCAAAACTAAAAATTGTTAAAATTCAAATATTAAACTTAAGTAAGTACTTGTTTACATTTGAATTCCAAAATATTAAATAAATATTTTTTCAAATACGACATTCTTTTTGCAAACATCATAAGTGGGAATAAGATTTTTAAAAACGTATTGAATTTAATATTATTTTAGTATTACCAAAAATCCAATAAAAATAAACAAATGGATAGAAATTATAATGAATTTAAAGAAGAATCTGATTGATGTCAATAAAAAACAAACGCTGTTTGTAAACAATGAAAAAAACTTTTTTAATACACATAAAAACAAAATCTTTTCATTTTTTGTCAATGCATTCTCCTCGAATGCAATCCTGGTAGATCGATGAATAAAACATTTATGCTCTTTACTTCTTTTTTACACATTAGATTAAAGATTTTAATATCTACGAACACGCACAGCGCAAAGATCTACATTTCTTTGAAAACCGCACGTAAATCGGTTAAGCCGTTTAGAAGGAGTTCAGTGACATCATACGTACAGAGGAATTGTATATAAAAAGATTTACTCGTTTATTTTACTTCATATAAATTACAATTATATTATAAATTACATTACAAAAAATACAATAATAACGTATCCCAAACTCTATGCGGCCAAGGGCGCTGTGTTGAGTTGGGATACAACATAATGGGAAGTGGAAGGACGTACATAATTAAATATGTTTGTAAGCATTTGGAAATATCACAAAAGCTGCAATTTAAAGTGAATTAAATTCTACTAATTTCATTATTTTTGTGGTTAGTTACAAAGCGTTTATATTTGAGGTTTTATTTATATTTTTATCTTTTTTCATAATTTTTTTATTAAGTTTTTCAACACATATGTACGAATATCGTTGGTGATATTGAAATTCTGCGTGACTTGTTTATTTTGACAAAAAAGTTTAGCGGCAATACATTCTATGTTGGGACTGAAAGCCGTGAGTTTTTTATTATTGTTATTTTTACTCTTATTTTAATTGATAGTTTGTCAGATACTCGTGTGTAATATATATATTAACAGGAGCCTTATGCTGAGTCTATTCCTCCTTAGAATCGTACGCGAGTTCCGTAATTTGACGAGTGATAGCATTCTCAAACCAGCCATACGAATGAAGTCGATTTGAAACCCAGTCGACTTCATCTCGAGTGCCGCGAAGCACTCGACATTGAGAACCGAATGCGATGCCGAGCGGTCAAACTTACTTCGTGTATAGCGCTTATTCATGTTTGAATGACGTGTAATTTCACTATACGAGTATTTTAACTTAACATTTATAAGACTTATAAATGTTATAATGTTGGTGGACTGTATGGAAATTGTTACTCACTTGTAAAGTTCTTCCGTTTTTTTTTTATATGGAGCACTTCACTATTGCTGCAGCACAGATACCGGTATCGTGTAGATGATGATGAACTGTATAATTTAGTCCGTTTATACAACACTGAAATATGCTGACGCAGTATATGTTAAAAAAATATCAGAGAGACAACTTTTCATATGTGACTTGCTCACAGGACGGTAGAAGAACAAGAATTTGAAAATGGAAGAATTAGGGAAGTAATGGGATATTTACAGTTTTGTATGAGTTGCCAGTATAGAAAATGTAAATTCAGTACTTAACAGTTGGTGTATCAACAAATATGCAACAAATAGCCAAGGACAGGTTAGAAGTCCTGTAAATGTCTAGACTCCCATATTCCCTAATCAATGTTTTCGCTTTCTGTTACATTATCAACATCATTTTTCAGCTATTCTTTTTCCGTCCAAGCTGCTAGACTTTAGAATGAGCTACCCCTTCATATAAAAAATGCACCTTCTCTAGCCCTAGCCACCTTATAAAAAACGCCTGAAACATTATTTTATATTCCCAGAATCCTGAACTCCCATTTTTCCTGTTTTCTTTAAAAATATTTATTTTTTATCCCCTTTTCTTTCCTTGGTTCCCCTTTTCTCTCTCCTTTAAAACTCATTATCTGATTCCAAATTCCACATCATTTAATATGCATAACTTAGAATCAGTCTTGAATGTTTAAAAAACGATTTTTTACCAAAAACATTAAATTTGTTAAAACTTAATGATACAAGAAAAATTATAGACCTTTTAAATTTATTCAAAATTGTAAATTCAATATGGAATTGCCCTGAACTGTTATCTTTCATCAACTTCAGGGTGTCTGGAAGAATGACTAGACAGGTGCCACCATTTTGTAGCATATATTTACACTAAATATATCAGATACGTGGGAATAACTATTGCAGAGTTCATGAAGTCTGTTCAATACGGCATTACAAGTATACAATATCCGTGAAATGTTGCTACAAAATGAGGTATTGTTCCAATAGAACAAACCTTTTGAACTTTTTCAAAGTTAGTGAATAGTAATTATATTTATTTATTTATACACTTCATAATATATGCAATTTTTTGTTCACTTTGCCCAGCTGTATGAAACAATACTTACGATTTTCTTGTTACATTACTTAAAAATATTTCATTATTTAATTTGTTTTTTCATTTATTCTTAAATTGTTTAAACTTTCTACTGAATATGTTGTATAATTTTAAGGTTATTTTTTTAAATAAATCTTGTATAATTTTTTTTTCAAAAATGTTTTTTAAAAAAAAAAAAATTCTAAGCCAAATATGTCTGTATTGAATTTTTTTATAAAAGTCAGATTTGCCGTTTATGTTAATAAAATAAAATAAATAAAATAACTCAATGATCTTTTTAAAAAAAAGTTAACATGTGCAAGCCTTATCTCCCAATTAAAGCTGTTAGTTTAAATTGATTATGTTATTTTTATTTTATGTATGTATCTATTGATATATATTTATGTTTTTTTAGTATAAACTTCTGACCAGCTTCTTTTAACCAGTCTGTTTTTTGGCTGGCTGGAAGGTATTGCTTTAAGTAATAAGTCCGCCAATGTACTTATTCTTTTAATTTATAAAATAAATAAATTCACCGTTCTGCCCAATGACAGGTCATAAACCCTGTAAATACCCAGACTTCCATAAACCCTTCTCAAAAATATTTTCCCCGTCTCTATCGCGACAAATTTCAAAATAAATTATTCCTAAGATAGCAAATCCGGCCTGTTTATAAATATTTAGATATAATCAAAATCAAACTGGTATAAGAAGTATAAAAATGGAAAAATTGTTTCCAGGGGTTGCCTAGTAAGCGAATTAGTTCTGCCAGATAAATCTCACGCACATGATAAAGGGTTTCAGCTCTTTTACTTCTGTGAATATTTATAAATAGACAAAATAGTGAATGTTACACAGTGTGTAAATTTGGCACTCAAACCAGCCAATAACGCCCCGTAAATCCCTAAAATCTCCATATCCCCTTTTAAAAAATTCCCTCTCCGTTGCAACAAATTAAGATCTAAATTACTCCTAAGAGAAGAAATCCAGCCGGTAAACAAATATTTGGACATACTCAAAACATTGTCAATACCATACTTAACACTTTGTATCCCGGAGCCGTGTTAACACGTGCTTATGTAACCACGCGTTTTGTCCCGGTCCCGTGTTTTCACTCTTTTACCAGCTGTTCAAAAAAGTGCATTTTAATGACATCTTGTGACTTTTATTAGTACTTTTTTGCTACTGGTAAACTACGTGAAAACACGGGACCGGAACACAAGCGTGGTTATTATAATCACGTGTTTCACGGCTCTGGGATACAAATCACAAAAAAAAGAGTGAGACGCTGTATATGTGCGAACATTCCAATGTGGCTTCTCCATAAAAGCCAATGTTGGCTAAACTATCATACAAAAGTGACTTATTAAATAGTTTCAAATAAATATGACAAGTTAGAATTGATTTAACTTAGTATTTTCATAATTATGACACGTTTAAGAAACCCTTCACAAAGCATGAGATTTCACAAAAATGGGCCGGGCACAGGGTAAATTCTATGTGTATTCGGCCGGTGCCCAAAGTGTTAAATTACAAAATATAATAAAAATTGAAATTGGCGTAGCTAACAATCCGAGGTGTTAAGTAGAAACAATAAATAAATAAATTAATTGGACTAAAACCAAACTTATACAAACTTCAAAATATGGCAAGATACATTTAAAAGTCAACACGTAATTTTTGTAGGTACTGTTATTTTTGCAATTTCTCTAGGGTGGAAGTTGTATCACTCGATAGCATTGTGCACTCGCCCCTATAATGAAACTTAACGTCCAACTTGAAAACGGTTTTGAAATTGCCAGCAAGATTGCAGATAAAGCGACCACAACTTAAGCTCATACTTAGATTCATCGTCAAACTTTGACCCTTGTAAAATGTTATTATTTGTTTATTTATTGTTGTACACTGCTAGGATTGTAACCCTCCCGGAATGAGGAACTTCAGTCCTACGGGTAGGTGGAAACAAAAACTGTTTTCTTGGGGGTGGTAAAAATTAGAGCATCAAACTGTACTACCTGGCAACAGGCAATTTCAATTTTAATATCAATTTCAATTTTAACTTTATTTATTCATAAATATGAACATTACGAAATGGAATATCTTAACTCATACATATAGAAACAATAAAGATAATAAGATAAAATTAGGTACATATAAAAATAACACATAAGCATACATAATATCCAGAGAATAAAATGTTAAAAAAGTAAGAGAATCTTGTAACGAAAAACTCCCTCAGAGACGTGAAAAATGACAATGTTTAAAGTAATATTGTTCAACATAGAGATAGTCCTTCCAACAGGCATAACTATCGGCAGGTTAGTCCTGTATATTAAAATGTGAAACAGTCTATGCTTACGCTGCCTCAGGTAATTATTTAGAACATAAAAGCTAATGCTCCGCATAATTTCAGGATTGTCAATAATACCGCGTAACAATCGAAAGAAATGTGTAGATAAATACACATTACTTCTGGTGTTTATACTGCTGTAACCAAGCATACCCTGGAGGAACTCGGTAGGATAAAGCCATGGATAATATCCGCACTCCCTCACGTAGAGAAACCGAAGAAATTTTTTCTAAACCCTCTACCATAAGAGAGTAGTTCAACTCACACGGTCCCCAAATCATCAAGCCACTATCAAGTCTTCTTTGCATCAACGAGTTATAAAGTATTGGACGCGCATAGTCGCTTAGTTGAATTGCACATAAAAATATAATAAAAATAATTTACAAAAAACATAGACTATTTTCTAGTAATAAATTATACGTAGAGAGTGGACTCCTTAGTTTTAGAAAATATTATTTATTTCAGTACCTGAAATATGTTTACTTGAATACGGAATTGTTTAGTAATAATTTAAATCGTATTAGTAATAGATCCGATAGTCTACTGTCAATTCCAGGATGCAGAACTAAATTCGCTCAGAGGCACTCCTTACATGTTGGTTTAAGAACCTTCAATCTTCTAACCAGGGAACTACAGAACATTAAATCACTGGTACAGTTTAAAGTAGATTTGAGGTCTTGGATTAGCATAGAAGAAACAGAAACAGAAGAAAAAAAATAATAATTAAAATTAAAAATAAATGCACACTGCTAATAAATCATACTTTCGTAATATCAGCATATGTTAATTTGGTTTTTCTCTTATTTTTCTTTTCTTATCTTTTCATGGTTATATCATACCATATATATGTGCTATAAACTTTTTAATAATTAAAAAAGGAATGGCTCACGCTCAGACGCTGTAGTCTTTGTGGGCATTTTTTCAAATTCATGTTATAGCTTAATTTTAAGATGTATTTTTATAAAGTGTATTTTTGTAATTATATTTCTATATAAATAATATATGTATTGAAAAATAAACAAATGAAAAATAAATAAAAAAAGAATTTTCAGTACTCGTGTATTTCCAAAAACCCTGGCAGTACGCAAGACAGTCGGCTATCGGCGACTCTTACATGCTAGGAAATTCGGCCCTTCGGGAAAATAGGGCTGAAATTCCCACGCACAAGTATAGCAAGTCACACAGCACAGCGAAAATAAACGGGTACAACCAAATAAAGCATGTTTGACTGATTAATATTTTTTAATTCATCAATCGGCAAGTAAACACACGAACCAATACACCATGAAGTTAACTAATCTACACTCAATTTATTTTAGCAAAATTTTCACCCGCGAGTAGAAACTAATTTTTATTTATTAATTTGAAAAATACTTGGTACACTTTCACTTATTTATTTTGACCAATTAGCGCTTTCACCCTCTAATGGGCATCTTCAGACTGGGTGAATATTATACAGTGTAAGGATAATTTATATAAAACTAAATATTATTTAAGTGTAGGTACACTGGTCTAAATAAATAAGTGGAAGTGTACCAAGTATTTAAAAAAATTAATAACTTATATGTAAATGTAAGTTATAACATCATTACAATGGAATTTTATCAAGAATTGTCAATTAATAATGTAAATGAAATAATTTTTATTTATTTATTTAACACTTTATATACATATACAATTTGTATACATACAAGAGCGGGCATATTGCCTTAGAGCAATTTTTTCCTAACCTACCCAAACCGTTCAGTTTGCGAAAATTTCAAGTACATGGACATATTTTAACGGAATTATATAATTTAAAACAAAAATTAGCTAAAAAATTTAAACTTGTAATTTTGTACACTTATAATAAAAAATAAAAACAAAAATTATGTAAAAACCTCATAACAAGTATTTACGATACCTAGTGAGAATTTGACAGTGCTTAATATGTTTGCTTATATTGTAATTTTGTTTTTTTGTTTATTTTTTACCTTATTCACTGTTTTGCAAGCAGAATATAATGATAATATGCTAAAA
This sequence comes from Micrasema longulum, assembly GCF_059751315.1. NCBI lineage: Eukaryota > Metazoa > Arthropoda > Insecta > Trichoptera > Brachycentridae > Micrasema > Micrasema longulum. The sequence continues at coordinate 45,405 of NW_028279199.1, read as the reverse complement.
ATAAACGCTGATTTTCAGCACTGAACTGAAAACTTTATTCCAAAAATTCTTTTGCGATATTATCTCCTCTGAATTTTACATTAAAGTTCTTTGTTCAAAGCTGCTGTTCACATACATATTTACTTCAACCCAATAAACCATTTTATATCTATAAAACACGTTCGCCAGTGCGGATTGTGTGAATGAAAAGACGGTGGACGTGTCAAAAGGACTTCAAAGGGACGCCAACATGGCGCCGTGGTCACGTAACTATAAAATGGCCGACTGACCGTTAAGGCACAAACCACCAATAGTTTCGGAAATCTGATTTTATATTTTGAGATTACGTCTACTTATCATCATCATTTCCCTATCCGCCTTTTGGTGCCTAGGGCACTACATTGACACATCAACTAAAGTGTATCTAAATTATTTTTATTCGATGCAAGGAAAGGTGATCTATTTTATGCTTCTTTTTTTTTTCATCATTAATAAAACAAATAATACAAAAAATACATATTATACTCCCAGGAGTTATTAGAAACTCATTTGGGACCGTACATAAGAAAAAACATTTTTTTGACAATACATAATATCATCCAAATTAATACATCCGAAATAAAAAGAAAACATTATTGTATAAGAAACATAAAACACCATCTTATATAAACTACATTAATAATTATCACTATCAAAAAGATTTAAGAAATATTTTTTATTTGCGACATTTCTGGATTTTTTATTCAGTTTTTCGTGTCTTAGCTCATCAGGCAGTTTATTATATTCGGAATGGCCAATATTTTCCAAGGACCTCCTGTCAAACTTTGTTGAGCGAAACTTAGACACATGAAGATTCCCTGAATAACGCGTATTGTAATTATGAATATTATGACCAAATGTGTATTTTTAATTTGAGTGAGCAGAAAAGTTGATGATATTTAAAATAGTATTAGTTATGTCATGCAGTGGCATTACCTTGAAAGGAAGTATCTTCGTTTGTCGGTATCATGTACCAGTCCAGGAGCATTATTTATTGCATTGTAGAAGCACATTTAAAAACAATATTTCACATCTATTCTGCCAGAAATCGAACCCAGGACTGCGAAAATAGCAATGAAATCTCTATACGACGAGGTCGACTTATATACTTGTTTTCTTTTTTCTGTTTTTTTACCTAAGAGGAGCCATCGAGTCAAAAAGCTCTTCTAGTGTTTTGGTCCCGGAGTAATAGTTGGCTGTTGGTTTAAAGAGACGCCCTTTCGCACTATTGCATATTGCACAGAACGATATCGTTCCTAATTTTTGGTTTGGTTTTTTGTTTAATGACAAACGTGTTATGGGTGGTTTTAGTTTACGTTTGCAATTCTCGACCTGAGTATCTAAGTACCTGAGGACCTTTTATGCCAAACTAAAACAGATAAAATCGACTTTTTACCGTCCCATTTTCCACAAGTGAAAACTGAACTAATTTTGTTTTTTTTTTAAAACAGATTACTAGAATGAAATTTTCTGTATTGGTATTTTTTTTTAAAATATGTATTTTTATACCATGCGCCCGAAGACTGCAGATAAAACCGTACGTTTTTATGGGTTTTTAGATGGTTTTAGCTCCCATAATAAAGAATTTATAAAAAAAACCATAGGGGCACGCCAATGGTTAATACTTTTTGTGTGCAAAAAATTACTGTTCTAGTCCATAATCTAGGTAGAAAATACGGAAATACATTTGTATGAAGAAGAGTCAGACCGCATTTTGTCTAAAGATTAAATCTTATTAAGTGTACTGAAAAAACTTTACTTTATAGTGATAAACGGATAAACATAAAAAAAGACAATGAAACTTTTCATTGTACCTAGGTACTTGTTTATAATTGAATTCTAAAACTTAAAATAATTCATTTTCAAATGAAGAATTCTATTTGCAAATGTCAAACTCTGCTCTTCTTACCAACGGGGGTGAACTTTATGTAGGAATAAGATTTAAAAAAATGTATTAAATTTTATTTTAGTATTGTCAAAAATCCAGCAAAAAGAAACAAATGGGTAGAAATTGTAAGGAATTTGAGAAAAGCATCGGATTGGGAGCCATAAGAAACTAATGTTGTGTGTAAACATTCAAATAAAAACTTTTTTCGAAAATAACATCCACTTAATTTTTTGAATATGCATTCTCGTCAAATGCAGCCCTGGAAAATAATGAATAAAACATTTACGTTTTTTTTCTACGTAAAAGTTTAAAGATTTTAAAAGTTATAAATAAACCGACCGCAAAGCCCACCATTTTGATAAAAAGCACACGTAAATCAGTCATTTTTATATGAAGAATTATTTTTGCAAATATCAAACTCTGCTCTTCTTACCAACTGGGGTGAACTTTATGTAGGAATAAGATTTTTAAAAATACATTAAATATTATTTTTGTAGTTATTTAGTCTATCGAGGACACATATACGAACATTAACTTATATATATATATATATATATATATATATGTATAGGTTACGACAGTAAGTGTTAGGGACCTTTAGAGGTGGGGGAATAAGAATAATAATGTTAATTATAGAACCAAATAAAATAATCAACTTAAAAAAATCGTCATTTTGTGATAACGAATTTTCAATAAAATATAAAATAAACTTACGCTGCTGTTTCGCAAAAAGACACAATTAAAGAATTCGTTTATGTACTGAACTATGAAGGACAACTCGGCAAACCTACCAATACTGTGGCAACAATACTTCAGCATCATATGGTAAAAATGCAGTCTTCAATAGACTTCACTCTCTAGGCAATAAGTACCAGGACATTGGTGACTCATTTCACATGAAATTTAGTACATATAGAACGGCTCTCCTTCTTTATTTCATTGGTAATAGTTCTAGGTAACTATTTGGTACTATTGTTAAAAATTTGTTTTAAACTTCTTTATTAGTGTTTTTTTTTTCGTTTCTTTTCTTGAATTAATTTATAAGTAAAAAATATTTCTCTTTATCATTTTTTTTACATCATTATATATTTTTATTCATAAACATATACTTTTTACCTAAATATTAGTTTTCAATAATAATACAAATATATATATTCGTTTATGTTATTCAAAATTATTTTCTTAGTTTTTTTTATAACTTGTTCAAAGTATTTTAACTACCAAATTATCTTTTTTTATCGATAATTCTATAACTGGTAATATTTTATTATTTTATATAGTTTATATTTCTTAGACTTTCTTAATCAATAAAATTGTTTTAAATGCTCTGTTTTACTTATGCTTACATGTATGTATATGTAATTGTATTTGTAACTAATATGTTAAAGGCACTAAGTGCCGTTTATTTCATTAAAATAAAAATAAAAAAAAATAAAATAAAAATATCAATTGAAATAAGAGAAGATAAAAACAAAAAAAAAATCAAATTCAATTAATTGTATTTTAGTACTGTTACACACATTATAAAACATGTATTTTAAGGCATATGTACACAACATGAGAAAAAAATCTTCTTTGTACATTCTATCGGTTACATGAAAGATGTCGATATCCGGAGAGATACAATTGAGTAAATACATTGCTTTTCCTATTGGAATTACCATTGGTAGGCTGGTTCTGCAAGCAGGAAGATAAAACAGTTTAAGCCGTTGATGTCCTAGATAGTTATTAGAAACATACGGAAAAATACTCTGTATTACAGCTTCTTTTACTTCTTTTTCAGCCTTCTGTCTCCCCCCGCTGGATAAAGGCCTCTTCCATATCCTTCCATTTTTTTTGGTTGGTTGCTGTTTTCTGCCAATTTTTACCCTCCTTAGCCGCTATGTCGTCGAACCATATTTTTTGAGGTCTTCCGACGCCTTGCTTATTCTCCCAAGGTCTCATCTTAAAATTTTAGGGGTCCATCTTGTTAGGTCTTGTCTCGCAACATGTTCTGCTCATTGCCACTTCAGTCCTGCTTCGCGATCCCTGATGTCTGCTATTTTGGTTCTGTTCCTAATTTTCTCATTTCTTAATGTCTCTTAAGCTTATAACAAGCATGGATCTTTCCATGGATCGCTGTGTGCATTTTAGCTTTTCCACATTTTTTTTGTGAGAGTCATGGTCTCTAATGCACATGTAGTTACTGACAGTATAAATGGTACATATGTTTTTCTTTTCAGAAAAATTGGAATCTCTTTATCTTCAAGCATGTGGTTTAGTTTTTCAAAAACTGCCCAGCTCATTCCTATTCTTCTTGGCAGTTCCGCCGTTTGATTTTCATTGCCCAGTTTTATTTTATGTCCAAGATATATATATTCATCCATTACATCTTAGTTGATCGCAATACCACGGATCAGTAAAAAATAATAACATTGTAAATTTTAGATTTAGTTTATGGAATATAACTGCCCCCTTAAGGAAAATGTATGCACTTCTATCGTATGTTACTTCGTTAACTGTTTGAGATGCAAATATATTATTTTATTACAAAAACTGATTCCGACAGGTTACAAGAGAAATAATTAATTATTTTTGTAATAAAATAACCTACCTAAATCTACTCTGGGTTAACTGAAATAATGACTTGGTGCCAAATTTCCTTGTCGAAATATGTTTATTTAATTATTTATTAAACGTGTTAACAGTTTTTTTAAAATATTAAAGAAAACTAAAATTTACTACAACAGAGAGGAACAGCATTTTTAAGAAGAGATATGGCAGTCTAGGTATTAGCAGGACTTATGCTTTGTCATTGGCTAGTTTTGGTAATTTTTTTATTTTTTTAAAGTATTTCTTAGTAGCTGAAATAATTCCAGCAGACATTTTCGTTACATAGAAGGCAAAATGATAAGCATTTTCTTCAGGTTATACTAAACTACCTTCAAAACCTATATTTCATATCCAATCTGCCAGGAATCAAACTGAGGATCTTATAAAGTATTTTTTAACGAAACGGTTTCATCGTTACTCGATTTCCTTTTCAGGAGTTTTAGCTGAGAGTGACCATCGAGTCTAAAAAACTCGTCCGGGGTTCCAGTTCAATTTTACATAAATGTACATATTATCTACCTGTAGCCCAATCACAAATAACTATTGTCGTGCTAATGAGCGACGTGATAACAATTTCTCACCATGGTTGTTTATCGTATTCGCGAGCACAATGGAACATCATCGAACATCTAATACTAAATGTCAAAATATTTACTTTTCGCGACGTATAATCCTGCGCAATCATATTTTTGAATTTAACCGGTGTAAATATGGAAAATATTCCAAAACTACTATTATTATTTATTTATCATGCATTTGCATTTACATTTAGCCGGTGGTTGGCAAGTTGAATCTCAAAAAATGGCAATTGTAATTTTATTTTCACTTTTTTGCATTAGATACTCCTTACTATTTTGCAAATGCAACATATTGTATTATTTTTTATAGTAAACGCCGATTTTTCGCCAACGAACTGTATTTATTTACGAGGAAAACAAAAAACAAACCGACACGATCGTTGACTTAGAGATTACACACGCGTTAACTTATGGCTGCGATAACTTAAGCATGTTCATTATTGTTCATTGTGATCGCTCAAATGCTTAGCATGTTTTTAATCACGTCGATAAGTGTTTGTGATTAAGCAACCGGACAAAAACATAGCACAACCGTATTTTTTAGATCATTAGGCGCACTTTTTTACTTGAAAATTCATCCAAAAATTGCGATGCATCTTATCGTCCGACACATTTTTTTTCTAAAAATTGATGGATTAATTTTGGGGTGTGTCTTATGGTCCGATGCGTCTTGTCGTCTGCAAAATACGATAGTTGATTATTCTACATTCTTTATTTTCCCACATCCGCTCTTAAGTGGAGCAAGAGGACATCAGCAGACACCTCCAGGAGGCCCATCGCTAACCGGCACTCTCGCCTCATCCCGCGTCAATTCTGCGTCCCTCAGTTCCACCGAATAAAAGCAAAATATCATTTTTGTCCGCGACGGCGTGGTGCGGAGGGAGTCCGCATGCATCTTGGGTTAAGGTTCACCCTTTAAACTAGTGTTTCCCACGGTGGGGCGTACGCCCCACCGGTGGGGCATAACCCCTCGGAGGGGGGGCACTACGCTTCAGAGATGAGACACGTTGGCAGTCCACATATAAAGGGAAATAATCATTGGTCATACAAAAAAAATGCCTGAGATGTACAAAATTGAAATATACGCCAAATCGTACTGAAAATAGAATGAACCCCGTTAGGATTTCAATCATTATCTAAAAACATAGAAACTGTGCAGGATGTAGCTGTAGATGTTGTATTGGTACCGGACCCAAGCTGTAAAATTGTATTGTGTTATTTTGATAGTACATTGTTGTAGGTATGTCAATGCGCGGAAGACGTGTCTATAAAGGGCACCATACACGTATTAATTTAATTTGATTTAATTAAATTTTCAATTGGTGTTTTGTTATAATTTCAGTTATAATATATATATTAGAATAGATTTTATTTAATTCCATAAGGGGTTTATATGTTTGCAAACATATAACGAGACGATTTAAAAAATCACCTGCTGTTTAGTTAAAAAGATGCCGGTGGGGCATCTGACTTTTGAAAATACTACGGTGAAGCATGGCATAATGAAGGATGGGAAACACTGCTTTAAACCCTTGTTATAGGAAGCTTCTGCATGGATTCTCGGACTTCAATGTTGGTCATGAAATGGATCTACCTAATATTCTCCTCAAGCACTTACTCTTAAAACCCAGAACACTAATTACCAATCATTTTTCTGTGTCGTTAACGGTTAGTCTTTTTATCGATCAAATTGCATGACGAAACAAAATGAAGGTCTTTACGAAAAAATGTGAGTTATCTTCTTAGGTAGGTACATTTAGGTTTCCGATTTCGATAAAGCAAAGAAACGCGAACAATGACAAGCAAAAACGCTTTGAAGGTAAGTACTTTAAATTCTGACGGTTAATGCTAGAAATACCTATGTCAGATATCGGTAAAATTTATTAGGCATAAGAAAGGATCCCTAAATAATTTTTATTTGAGCGTTTTAAGCGCACAAGACTCATTTTTTTCAAAAATATGATTGTCGTGCATATATCAAAATCTTATTTTACTTATCACCTCTTCAGTTATCTCTACGCTCAAAACTATGTCAATCGGTTGCTCCGTTGAGACGTGAAGGAAACATAAACAAACAAAGAAACACATTTTCACATTTTTAATTTTAGTATGACTTAAGAGTTCTTTTTAAAATACATGAGTGTAAACAGTTTTGTACAACATAATTTATTGACAGCTCATAAGCATTGAAGATGCCTAGACTTTTATATAACCTTATCTTAAATGTTCTTCATTTTTGTTGTAATATGATAATATTGATAGCTCCCCAGGGAGTTGAATCCAGTCCTTGTCTACAAAAATTTGGACAAACTCAAAATTTCGTTGGTTAATAATTACTGCTTATGTGGCATTGGCAAAAAGGATTGGTTTGGAAATGAATATTTATAAAACAAAGAAAATGTCTCGTCTAACAGGACGAGGCATTTTCATTAACAACAATAAAATCGAAGTGGTTGATGAATACATATATCTAGGGCACAATGTCAAACTTGGTAAAGATAACCAGATAGCGGAGTGACCAAGAAGAATAGGACTATGTTGGGTACACTTAGAAATATTTTTGAAAATATAGAAGTCCTTATATGCTTGAAAAGACGAGTATATGAATCGTGCATATTGCCGGTGATAACATACGGACTAGAAACCATGTCTTTGACACAAAAAAGTAGCCAGAAATTAAAATGCACGCAGCGATCCATGGAAAGAGAAATGCTCGGTATATGTCTAAGAGACAGAATAAAAAATGAAGAAATACGGCGCCAAACCGGAGTCGTGGATATCATGGATCGTGCAGCAAAATTGAAATGGCAGTGGGCAGGACACTTGACGAGGCAAAATGATGGCAGGTGAACACCCAGAATAATAACGTGCAGACCATAGGCAAACCAAAAAAGTGTTGGAAGGCCACAGAAAAAATGGGTCGATGACATCCCCTCTATTGCCGGTAAAACGTGGATGATGAAAACGGGTGATAAAAAGGAATGGAGATGTTTAGAAGAAGCCTTTATCCAGCAATGGAGAGAATAAGGCTGAAGAAGAAGAATTTTTTTTATTGTTTTTCTATCTGCACACGGTGGTGTTTAGGGCACTGCATGGGTACGTCTGTAAAAACGGTAGAATTTGATTAACAATCACAAAAATGATGTAAATGTTTGAACATCGATTCAAAAGTAGCGGTAAAGGGTTATGTTTCTTCACAATTCAATTAAAGTTAGTTTTCGTTTTTTGCAAATAAGCATGCAAAAAGTGGGTCGCAGAAAGAAAAACTTAGGATAAATTTGGTAAGAAAATAGGCTAACATTTATTTTTGATTCAAAGTTTTTTTTTAAAACCCACCCACAGACCATGTCTATGTGGGTTTCTTTCTTAAACGTATTGTTTTTTTGCCATAATATGGTCTGTTTATTTTCTATAAAACTATGTCTAAGATGAAAAAAATGTGTAATTTTTCATTTAATTCATACGATTTTTTTATTGCAAAGTTTATGTGAATTTATTTAAATTTGGATAGCAACTGAAAACAGTTGCTATCCAAATTTCCAAATTGTAATATGTATGTCAATTTTGAATGACAATTTACATTTTTTTTCTCTTTTCTATTGATTAATTCTAATATGCACAATAAGTTTTTCTGGGTTATTATGCCGTGTGTCGTTCGTACTCTCTACCGACGTTTCGGATCGCGTTACAGCGTCCATCATCAGGGTTGATGTTATTTGTGTATGAATATGTGTTACGTTAGGTACTTAGAATTTTTACCGTCGGTAGAGAGTACGAACGACACACGGCATAATAACCCAGAAAAACTTATTGTGCATTTTAACGGCCGTGAAAATCTAAGAAGTTTAATTCTAATATGTATATTTTGTAATGTGTTGAGAATTAATTGGATACTCTGTAATGTTCTAAATGTAACTAAAAATAAATAAATAAATTTATTCATTGGATTAAATTATTAATTATATGGGATCAGAAACATAATAATAATAAAAATATATGCTTATAAATATGGTAAACAGCAAACTCCAACATTCGGAAAATCATCAAGCAGTTTCCAACTTTAATCCCCCCCGCTAAGTAAAAGCCAGTCCTATACTCCTCTCTTGAAAACAGTCTCGGTGCGATGAAGGAATGATGTCTCTATTCGTGCGGGTTTTGGGTATGACATAATTCGTGCTCTTAGAAAACCTCGTAAAAACATTTTATTTTATTTATTTAATTTTACAATACGCCCAAGGGGCATTTACAAAAAATATACAGGTAAGTACAAACATAGTGCGTAAAAATTTAAAAGATAAACAATGCTTTTTTGTATACATTTAGAAACAATAAGAAGCATACTGCCGTGCAAAATAAAAAGTGAAACTTTACATAGTAAAAAAGAAAAAAAAAATTAAATGGATATAATAAAAGTAATTGAATTAAAAAGCAAATTGTAAATAACTTGTAAAGAATTTAAACAAAAAAAATAAATACATTTTCATATACTTATAAGTATAAAAAAAAAACGGTATCAACAAATTATTGTTAAAAACAAATAATGAAAATTAGTTAACAGTAAGTATATATGTGAAAATAATATAATATACGGTACACAAAAATATTTGATAAATTAATATCAGAAAGAGATAAGATAATAATAATACACATCAAAAACAGAGAAAGAATTATGTGAAAAAGAAAGTTTTATTACGACATTAATAATTTGTTTCAAACAGTGCATTTAAGAACGTTTTAAAATTGATAATTGTCGTATTAAAAATGTCTATTTCACAAGTAAATTTGTTGGCTAAGGAATGTAAACGCGGAATCGGAGAGTGTCGTGCATAGTTAGTACTCACGTATGTACTCGTAGTTGCAAACAACTCCGTACTTCTAGTGACTCGATTAGGTATTTTGAAGTTAATGAGATTCAGGAGTTCACAACAATCGAGCTCCGAATTTTAAAATTTTTAATTAAAAAAGGAGGTCATTTATTTTTCTACGATCTTCCAATAAAATTAAATTTAAAGTGTCTAATAAATACGTCTAAATTTTGCTGAGATCTCTCCTTATTGTTCGACCAGAGTGTGTAAGCGCTTCTTTAAGGCACAGTTGTCTCACATCCAGCACCTTCGTGTATTGGAATCACTGTTCTAACAGGTGTATTAAAGGACGCCGCAATATTATTCCAAATGATGATTTCTGTGAAATTATCAGAGGCTTTAAGACGAATGCCGCACAACCCCCCACCCCAGCCAACTATTCCATGGGTTGCAGTGGATTGAAACAGATCAAAGTACACATTTCTGTGAGGCCAATATCCAGAATGTCTCTAAGAGAGCAGAATAGATGGACATGTAAATGTACACGAAAGTCGGCGTCGTGGTGAAATGGTCAGCGCGTTTGCCCACCATGCGAGAGGTTTTGGGTTTGATTTCCGACATGGTTGATACGAAATATTTATTATAAAGCGTGTTTTCACACCAGAATATTTTACAGTTCCTGGACTGGTACCTAAAGCGTATGACTGATCATCTTACATTCATGTTACAAAAATGATTAAGATACGCTGCGATTAGTGTACCGATGCAGTTTCCTATGCACCATTAAGTGCGGAAAGAGAATGATGATGATGCAATAAATAGAAATATAAAATTCCCTGTCCTGGACTTTTGAATCGTAAGAAATCATCTTACCTTCATACAACAAAAATGATCAAGATACGCTGCGATTGGGACACCAATTCAGTACCCAATGCATCATAGCGTGCGGAAAGGGAATGATGATGATGATGATACAAAAATCCAGATAACAAATGATAAAAAAATGATAAAAAATCCAGATAACAAATATAAGCATGTAATATTACTACTAAATAAAAAAATTATATTAACAAATACTTATATATTTGTTAATATATTATATTTACATTAACGTTTTCCATTACGTAAAAGAAAAAACGATTCTTGTGTTTATATTTTTTTTTTAAATACATCATCAACATAATGGGGAATGATGCCTTACAATATTTTGTTTATTTTATTTTTAATTGTTCATATTTTTAGGATAACACATAAATTACAAAAAATATACAATGTTTTTTATCCGAGCTACACAAAAAAAAATTATATATATAAATATCTTTTCACTTTTTTCTTAGATATGTTGTTTTCTTGACTGGACTTGTTATTTCCTTTGTTCATTCATTAAAGAAAAATATTCCTCTGTAAGTGTAATGATGTTATGCTGTAGTTGTTTTTAATTTGGGAATTATATATTTCCACCTGTTCTAGGTCGCGTACTTACGTTTTGTGATGTATAAACACTACAATTTATTCTGTATTTATGGATGTGAAACAAACAATTCTTTTTATATTACAATTTTATATCTTAAACCTTATTTTTTTAAATAATTGTACTGTGGGAAAAATAGACGGTTTGAAAAAAATAAAAAAATATTGGCGTTCTTATGATTTACCCAAATATTTAATTTAGAGGGCCATTTTCAACGAATTGTAAATAACTCGCTATTAGAAAATGGGAATCAAGTTGGGGTGGAGTGGAATTCGAACCACGGACCTTTGAGCCGCGAGTCCGCGACACTAGCCACAGGACCACAACCCGATTCAAAATAACGTTTATAATTATTTTTTGCATTTTTTCGACGGGTAAAATATTTGTCATAAAAGCACCACCCTATCCGATTAATCCGTACTGTAATATGGATTAGGCAAATGCCAAGTAAATGGATATTTTCAATATTTTTCGGTTTTGTATTTCGTTTCGTTTATTTCCTTTCGTTTTTTTCGTCTAATATGTATTAATAATGAAAAAAACTGTCTGTTAAACATATTCAATAAACAAAAAAAAAACTACATTAAGATTAAATACCAATGTGGGGACCAGAGAGTGAGAGACGAGGATGTGTTGTTGTCTATGGCCGCAGCGCCCAATGGACCAAAGTAAGGGCGCATAACACGTCACTCGTAACGTTCACTTTAAAGTTTTCTTTGTTTAATCTCTGTATCTTCATGTGTAAAAAACCAAAAGTAACTTAAATTGTTTTATGTATTTATTCCTTGAGGTTAAATCCATTTAATCGTATGTTTTACATGAAATAACAAATAGCTACTATCTAGTAGAGTATAATAATATACCTCTACAACAAAGTTAAATTGACCCCGGGGCTGTTATGAACTTTCTCAAATAGTGAGTAACGCCCTCAAGAAACATTAAATTATTGGATTATATGAGGTCTGGTTGCTTCAATTCGCTCTTTCAATAATGCATTGATTGATTACTTATCTGATAATAGAAAAGTATTTTGAGATCATTGATCCTGTAGTATACTTCCATTATATGATTGAAGATTTTTATGAAGATAGATTATGGTGAGTTATGAATATGTATCATTAAAATACTTTGCACCAATATTGAGTATCTTTTAAAATCCGTTGAGTAGAGCGAATTGGCGATAAACGTAAGTAAGTCAAAAGTGATGGTATTAAGTGGGGTAGTGAGGGCACTGACTACATAATAAATGTAAACTTGAACAAGTAAGAGAATTTGTGTATCTAGGAAGCATGTTTTCAAGAGATGGAAGAGTAGAAAAAGATGTTCAAAGGGGCAATAAAATGAACGGCGCACTAAGCACAGTAATCGCCAGTAAAAATATGTCAATCGAAGCTAAACTGGCAGTGCACAACAGATATTTAGTCCCAGCACTTATGTATGGAAATGAAACATGGAACTGGCAGAGGAAGGATTAAAGCCGAGTGAACGCGGTTGAAATGCGATCTCTTAGACGAATGTGTAAGAAATCAATGTATGACAGGGTTACGAATGATGAAATCAGGCGAGAGTGTAAATCTGGGTCAAGTTTAATTTATAATATTAAGAAAGGGTCTCTGAGATGGTTTGGTCATGTAGAACGAACGGACGACGAAAGAATGTAAAACAAATATAAATGGCGAAAATGAACGGCAACATGAGACGAAAACGGCCAAAAAAGACGTGGTATGATCAGATAAACCAAAACCTTAAGTCTGGTCATGTCAAAAGCAGACAGAACCGAAGGGCATGTATAACAAGATGTATGAATGTGGAAGAAGCTAGAAATATATGCCAAAACGTGTGTGGCATGACCTAACATTGGCTGGTTTAAGTGGCCACTTTACACACTGTGTAACATTCACTATTCTGCCCATGTTTGAACATCCACATTTCCTCAACTCTTCCATCTGTTGACTTTTGTGAAGTAAAAGAGCTGAAACCTTTATTACGTGGGTGAGATTCATCCGGCCGAACCGAATCACCTACTAGTCAACGCCTGAAAACAAAACTTCTTCTTTTACCAGGTAGTGATTCAAGGTCTGAAGGTCAGAAAAACGAAAATATTTTTTTTTAAAAACAAGAAAACAATTCTATTAAAAAGAGGTTTTAACTAAAGTATTTTAATAAATTTTATTCTTTTTAAGTATTACCGAAGGCATGATTTTACGTAGAAATATAGGAAAATGTCACAAAAGTATATGTGATTTAAAATGCTTGTATTTTTTTTCAAAATCAAAAAATTAAAATTTGGCTTCGGTCGCTTTCATGTTTAATTTATTATCGTTAAATTATCGTAAGAAATTTTAGTTCAATACTTAGTCTTTATTGAAATCCCAAACACCTAAGTTCAGTCTAAATTTGAAATGACGTAATCTGCCGGTATAAAAGTAATTATATTTTAGTTACATAAAATTTTTAATTATATTTTTTAACAGAAGTACCTTTAACAAATATTTATTTTATTCTATTTATGTTTTTTTTATTTTTGCGCTATTAAAAAAAAACATTCGTTTTAAAATGGCAAAATCGTATGATTTCCTAATTTTGCGTTCGTTTTACCAGACTACAGCCTCAAGCAGCTATCTGCTTTTTATTCGTAACCTTTTGATTCGTCATGTTACCCTACTTTCACATTCTACATTAAGTTATGGGTTAAACGACCCATAAAGTAATGCTGACCACGATTAATATTAAATCAATTTAATTCCTTCGTATGTTAACACCATATTTGATATGGTATGACGTAAGGAGACGTGTTGCTCGGAATAATATAATACTTTGTCTTTTATAGATGAAAAGTCAATCCGCTTTCAAAATCTCGTTTATCATAGCGAAGCCTAACATTTAATAAATGTCATGACAGAAGATAAAGTGTTGACCTCAGAATATACTCGAAAAATGAAGAAAAGATATCAGGACCTTTTGAATGTTATGATAAATAGTTTTCCTAAAAGGGTTATCTGAACTATGTTATAAAATCACGGGGGCGACAGTTTTTTGCGAAATTAATTACACGGTATGAATATTGTAGTGTGTCATTAATTTCCTTAATTTATTATAATTACGGGAAAAATTAATAGTCGATAAAGATTTTGAAATTAAAGATGACTCCGTTTGTAAAGGATTTGATCAGCATGAGTTGAATGATTTGGTATGAGATTTGGAACTATCCAAAAAAGCTTCATGACTGCACAAGAAAATCCTGCTTGAAAAAAGAGCTAAGGTATCCTATTCTCGATCACGAGAAAGTGAATTTCTCCCATTTTTTCAAAATTTTGTTGGATTTGTTTAATTGTTGCAATTACGTACATGATTTAATAAAGGAAATGAGAATTCCAACCTATATTACATCACATTGTTCGTGAATAGTTCAAAGCGGAGCTATTAGCAAAAAAAAATACGTTAAGATGTATGTTTTTCGTCTGGTAAAAGAACTAAAGCAAGTTTAAAATCCTTGTACTTATAATTGGCAAGTTTTTATTCTATATTTATGGGAGTCATCTATTTTTCGTTTTGCTAATTATGTACAAGGCTTATATTTACTGCAAAAGGTATGTTTCTCCTGACTACTTTAAGTATAGTGAGGATTTGATGGGATAATTGGCTGTGGCTTTCTTAAGGAACTTCTCCGCATTTGTTTTAAGAAGAGGAAGTGCAAGATTGAAGGACAACGTGATCCGGGCAGAAGGCAAACGTCTAGGCTGAGCAACATAAAAAACTGGACCGGAATGAGGTGTGCGGAGGAGTTGTTCCGGGTAAAGCAAGACAGAAAGGCCTTTTTAGAACTGATTGCCAATGTCTGTGATATCTGATAAGGTACAACAAGAAGAAAACGTGACTTCTTGTATTAACACAATTCGACTTACACTAACACCTTTGTATGCATATTTTGTAAGAATTTCGGGACAAAAAGAGGGTGAGTGTTTTGTGGTTTAAAAAATTGACGTGATAGACAAAAATTAGGATCATTGTTTTGATTCAGAAATCAAAAGTTAGTCGAAACCACGTGTCAGATCTAAGTCAAAGAAATTTGCGTTCCCCAATGTATTAAATGAGTTTGTAGGAGTCACCCGGTAGTCGATTCTCGGTGTCAGCTGATCTACTGGCGTATTAATTACACAAAGAAACAAAATCACTCATTTCCTGTATGTAAACAATGAATTATCAAAATATTTAATTTGATTGTTAACAAACTGCTGATATGAGCGGATGTTAAATCGCTGAGAAACACGGAACTAGTATACGACCTCAAAATCTTAGAAAGTAAAATGAACACTGGACAGTTCATATAGTGAGTTCTATCATGTACAATTCAGTAATCAGTGACTACTAAAACAATACCCTTTCTGTATATCTGTTTCTATGCATCAACATCGTTTTCTTACTGTCACCTGCCACTGGGTAGGAGCTCTCATGCCTTCAACCAGCATCAATTGCTGTCAACCAGATAAACGTCTAGATAGTTATTACAATAATTCTATGGAGTGTTATGATAAAATATAAATATAATAAGTTGTAAAATTCTTTTGTGGTTTCAGTAGCTGATTTAAAAAAAACTTCTATGAACATAAACATAAGCTAAAATGATTTATGTCGGCCTCGTGGTGTAGTGGTCAGCGCGTTTGACTACCATGGAAGAGAAGAGGTCTCGGGTTCGATTCCTGACATGGTTGACATGAAATATTTATTCAAATATGTGTTTTTACACTAGAATATTTCATAGTCCCTGACTGGTACGTGAAGCATAAGACTGGTCATCTTACCTTCATGTTACAAAAAATATCTGCGATTGGTGTACCAATGCAGTGTCTTGTGGGAATGAAAAAGATTAATTTTTAATTTTCATTTTTAAAAATTTTAGCGATTTAAAAAACGAAAAAAAGTTATATTAGTAGACTCAAATCAGTGTCAGATTTAAATTTTAAGTTCTACAAAATAAACGCCAAATCAATAAAAGAAACATTTTCAATACTGCTATATGACGTTCTATCATCTTCGTCTACGTGTTAAGGACAAATCATGTCAAGTTAATTAATTCGTATTGTACTCGAAATTAGTACACATCCCGTTCGTGTGTCATCTAATAATGAACCTTAGCGACGTGCTGTTATTATAATGAGACATCTCAGGTAGAGTATGTGACGGTAATATGAATAATGCATAGCCATAAGGTACAATTTAGCTTTGCAAACATGATACGATATATTGCCCTCTGGGGCCGGGAGTCATATAGAGTTTGCACAATATGACATGTGTGATTTTAACATATAATTAGTTTTTTATACGTATTTCAACAGATATGGAGAATATTTTCACTTGTTTGCACCGTTCTGAGTGTGAAATAAAACAGGCACTTAAAAAGTAAATCGAGTTAAGATAATTCTGCCTCGACCGTAGCGGTTGGGGCATTTGTCTAACATGCTTGAGGTCCCGGGTTCGATTTCTGGCAGGTTTGGAATAAAATATTTGTTTAAAAACTGGTCAAACACTGCAATGTTTCACTTTTCCTGGACTGGAACCTGAAACATAAGACTGATTACCTTTCCATTATTTAAATAACAGATGGATGTTTCAGTTATTTAAACAGTTACTGTTACACAAATTAATCAGTTTTTTTAACTGTTTCTAAATAACCGAGCAGCGTAGACATAAAATCTGGTACAGGTAATAGCTGGAACAGCTTTGCAAAAGGGGGTGGCCACGATTTTTCGACACTTCTTTGAAAACGATTTTTTTAAAGAGACAGTTTCATACATCCGTACAAATATTTTGTTTTTCATGGAGCAAGGGGGAGCACGCACATTTGAACTGTTATTTTTAAAAACAGTTTAATTTAATATCTTCACATTTTTTTCTATCCATCATCATCATCATTACATGTCCGCTCCCTCCAACTGGAGCATATTGTGTCTACAAAGAGCCTCCATGCATTTCTATTGGCTGCCAACTCCTTTGCGTTCTCCCAAGTCACGTTCTTGTCCCGAAGTTCTGACATAAATTGCCAAAAAAAGGTCGGAAGTGGACGTCCAGGACGTCGAGAACTTGATGCCTTGTAAAATAGGCAAGCATGGTTAAGGCTCTCAGGAGGCATCCGCAGTTTATTAAAACATTTTTTTTAAAACAGTTTAATTTTCTTATGAGGCTGTTACAGCTGTTACTAAAAATTTTCTGTTACTGTTGAACTTTTTTTTGTTATGCAAAATAACAGTTTTTTCTGAAGCTGTTTCATCTGTTTTTGAAGAACAACTGTTTTAAAACAGGAGTTTTTTTTAACCTTTTCTTGTTCTAATGTAGCACCATTGGGTGCGGATAAGGGGTATAATGATGATGTTTTGTTGACGATGATGATGTATATAAATATATATATATATATATTTGGGGTTTGATTTTTAAGAAACATAACATTTTTGCTAAATTAAAAAAAAATTGATGCTGAATATGTGAAACAGCAGAAAGAAACAAGCCTTCATGAAAAGATTAGGGAAAAGGGTGGGCATTTTTATTGTAAGATATGATTATTTAAAATGTATACCAGGGTGTGGCGTTTATTCCTACTACGAGATAGTGACCAATCGAAACAAAATTTTCGTAACCGAATCTCGACTTCTGTTCTAGTTTCGATTTCGAAAGTCACTTTAGACTAAACTAAATTTGAAACCCAAAATAAGGCGGTTTCATTGTTTAACCTCGCGAGTTTATCAAAATGAGTGATTAATACACACACAATGAAATAAAAGGCATAATTTTAATGAGTAATTTTTTTTATTTTTTGGGCTTTTGGACTCATGTTTTTAATTATTTTAGTAACCTTATTAAAGAAACAGACACGGTTTATAGTGACACAATCAGGAACGACCCATGCCTGTGAAATTGCCCTGACTCGCTAAAAAATCCGTGTTGAGTCGGAGCACTTTCAATGCATTCATAAACATACATACACATACCGGGGGCGGATCGTCCAAATAAGCGATTATGCACAGCTAAGCATTATATTCCACTTTCTATAATAATGTTTTATAGTCACTTTGTTTAGGGAAAAATAAATAAAATAATTATTGTTTACTATAAATCACCACCGCTGTTTATATCTTTCTACAAAAAAATCTTTAAAGTGCGGCCAGCGCCCAGCCCGTCATCAGTGAACGATGAAACTAACCGATTATCTCAGCTTATTTCTTCATACAATAAAGTACACTTTATCTTACGTTTTTAACCTAGTCGCGTTTTTTTAGTACTTAAACAAGCTTGCAAATTACAAATATTATTTAAAGATTCTCTATTTGAAAACTAGTATTTCGAAGATTATGTCTTAAGGGCTATTTTTCCTTAATAGGATACCGTTGACATATTATGTATCACATACGACATGTGGCGTTTAAAGTGACCGTTTTTGGCATTATTCATTTAAAAAGGAATTGGCCAGTGCTTAGTGGTTAAATTTCAATCAAAATGCAAATATCTGATTAAATATCATTATGGTATTTTAAAATAACCTTTTGTGCAAGTGTTTGCATTAAAAAAGGCGTAAGTATAGCCTGTGAGCTCGCCAATACATGACAGATGACATTAACATAACCATAGAAAAACATAGCAGTTGAGCTCTCAGAAGTAAAGCAACGTGAATGCAGCAATGCTTGAACTACATGTCAATAATATTCTAAAAATAAATAATATTATTTGGCCATACGGAACTTTAAAGCACACCTTGGTTTAATTACTAATAGTATTTTATCGGTTAGGTAGGTGTATTTAAAAAAAATGTTGCGTACCTGAAAAAAGCACAAATAATTATGTTTTTGTAAATGATGTCAGTAGCGACACTCAGAGAGTGGCTTTGTGACGTTTTGTCATTTTTTATAAGAAATTCATGGCGTAGCCGAAATACTGTTATAAAAACGAGGATGTTTTTGTTGATTGACGTTAGCAGGCGCTACCTAGGGGCGACTTTGTGACTTGAGAAATTATTTAAAAAAAGGGATTCATGGCGTAGCCGAAATATTGTAATTAAAACGAGGATGTTTTTGTTGATTGACGTTAGCAGGCGCTACCCAGGGGCGACTTTGTGACGTGAGAAATTATTTAAAAAAAGAGATTTATGGCGTAGCCGAAATATTGTAATTAAAACGAGGATGTTTTTGTTGATTGACGTTAGCAGGCGCTACCCAGGGGCGACTTTGTGACGTGAGAAATTATTTAAAAAAAGAGATTTATGGCGTAGCCAAAATATTGTAATTAAAACGAGGATGTTTTTGTTGATCGACGTTAGCAGGCGCTACCCAGGGGCGACTTCATGACGTGATGAAATTATTAATTTAAATATTTTTTTTCATTTTACATAGCGTAGCCGAGATAAGAAATTGCGTGGTGTTTCGAAATTTAACCGTGGAGGTAGCCGCCTAGTTACAATATTATTTTTGTATTTGTATAACTCCTGTTTTATAATGTTTATTTATTTATCGCTATAAGAATTAAACTAAAGATAGTTTTTACTTTTAATCGCTATCCGTTTTTTAAATTATGTTTGTAACACTCAGTAATATTTATTTTTCAAGTATTCAATGTTATTTTTGCATTTTAGTTAATATTGTTAATATAAAGCGTATTTTTATTTATTCGAATTTACTAGACTGTTTTTATTACAAAAAATAAAAATGCATATTTCTCTATGTATTTTTCTGTTATAAACAATCTATTAAAATAATACACATCAAATTTCCATTGTCTGTTGATTTTATTTGCAATCTTCTCTTTTTTCGATGGTTAAAACTCTAGGAGATTCAAAGACAATAAAAATTTTACTGTCATATATTGGCGAGCTCACACGCTATACATAGCCCTTAAAAAAGTATTAAAATGAAGATTCGTATATCGCAAAGGTAATAATGATTATTGTATGAGTTTATTTCCACAAAACCACATAATAAATTGCCATTTATGATAGGAAAATATCACATACTACGAATACCGATAAAAATATTTGAAATGGATTTAGAATAATTAATTGTATTTTCAAAATCAATATGGATACTGTGGAGAAATGTTTTCATACATAAATGTAAAAAAGAAATTTAACAAAAATACGTTGCTAGAAAAACGCGATGTGTTTGGCCTTAGTTGTTGTGACGTCAAGATTCGTGATTTTTATTTTTTTATTAATTTATTTTCAGTTCACAAACAGTAAAAGATATCACAATATAAATACAATTTATAAAATAAACAATAATAACACTAAACATTTTTCACCAATTTATATGTGAACACCAATAGTCACAAAATAAAATAAAATATTGTATATGGACCAAAATTCAGTTTTCATTATATGTTATTAAAGCAGTTTATTAGAATTTATATGAGATTAATTTTAATAAAATTTAATTTAAGATAGATACAATTTATACAATCGAATATAATTTTTTTTTTTTTCTTATCAATATTCCTACAGAGATGAGGTAGATTTTTTTTCAAATTCAGGATTATCGATATTCGAGCGTTTACAGGGCTTATGACCTGTCATTAGCTGGGTTGAGTGGCCACACGCATTCACTAGCGTGTTGGAGCACCTAGTGAATGCTTTCTCATTTAATAAGATATATACAAGAATCAAAATGATACCAGTGTCGATATTCGCTAATAAGCGGAATGGGGAATGTTGTACGTAAAGTGGCCACTCAACCCAGCCAATGACAGGTCATAAGCCCTGTAAACGCTCGAATATCGATAATCCTGAATTTGAAAAAAATTCTACCTCATCTCTGTAGGAATATTGATAAAAAAATATATACCTACTTCCCCTCGGGAGAAATCCAGATTTGTGTATGTACAAAAATACACATACCAAAAAAAAAATAATGTTGCATATAATTTTACTAGATTATTAATATTCTATTAATATTCTAAGCAAATTTTAAAGGCCAGGAACAAATAAATATGAATTGTGACGTATTAGGGGTGCGGCTAACGGAATGATCGTTTTGGCGGGAATTCAAAATTACAAATTTAAAAATATTTTTTATGCTACTCATAATTACCAAAAAAGGTTTTTTTACGGGACAGTATTCCATGGACCTTTATTATTTTAATAATGTAAAAAAATCGTGATATTCCCCTATTGGCTAAAACCGAATCTGCGACTGAAAAAATATGTATATTTTTTAAGAGTTTTATTTATTTTAACAAATAAAATAACATACATAGTTGTATTTCCGTTTCCGCAAAGCCTAGACTATTCTGCGGGTTCAATTTATAAAATGTAAGTTTAATAAAAGATAAAGAATATAATATATTTATGTGCTCACTTAATTTTCACTTGCTATTTTTAATAAGTTTTTAACTATTTTAAAAAATGTATTTAGGTTTTTTTTCTCACAATTTTCAACAGATATTAAATTGAATATTAAATGAATTGGGCGAAACTCGCTGGAATCGAAACGTAAACTCTGGTCGGTCTCAACCATGAGATAATAAACAAATAGTAGCTCAACGTGCCAACCACTAAGCAGCACAGGTTGTGATTAGAACTATGCATGACTTCAACAACGAAATGGCTAAAAACAGTTGGACCATAAATTATAAAGGCAATTTATTTTATTGCTCAGAAAGAGATCAAAGGTAATTCGATAAACAATTTACATGAAAGGGTCAAGTCTAGCGTAAACATGATGGGATATCGCGCACGCACGGCACGGGTATAATTTTTTCAAACGACAAGAAAAAGTGAGATAAATTGACCTTATCTCCCTTAGTCCTAGATTTGCTCCTCATTGCATCCTCCATTTTTATAGCGTTTTCAATTATTTATTTTGTTTGTGTAAGAAACTGTTCTGCTTTATATTTTGTAGGAATATTGATTACAAAAATTGAAAACTTTTTTTTATTTCTTAGTTGTCTTGAATATGTACTTAAAAAAAAAGTAAGTATTACTTTAGTCCATAATTGAGTTTCAGTTACTCCTTTCAGAACATTTTACACTGACATTGTTTTGTATAAGGTTTATGATTTATGAATTAAAAACATATTAATTTTTAGAAAACTTATACAAATCGTGCGTGTTAGCACAAAATAAATATCGTATCGTAACAGAACAAAGCCTTTCAACGTAATTAAAGATCACAGGTACCTAAAAATTCTTTCATTCAATTTAGTTTTGTACCCAATCAATCAATTCTATTATTAAGATTTATTCAAAGCTAGTGACAGAATGTCTTCGAATCATTTACTCAAAAATACTGATTAATTTTCTTGAAAAAACAGACCAAGATTAACGTAGGAAACAGGCATTTTTCGCATCACAACAGGCCAGGAAGCTCAATGAAAAACTTCACCCCTACGGGAAATTGGATACAAAAAATGTTTTCTAACGCGCGGTAAAAATTAGAGCATGAAATTATACGGCTAAGTTTCTCCTATCCTTTTTACCCACAACTGATTTAAGCTGTGAGCAACTCGATAAACTTGAACGACTTCAGAATACATGCATAAGGTACATTTTTGGTCTTAGGAAATATGACCACATTTCTGATTATCGTAGGCAACTGAAATGGCTCAAAATTAGACAGCGGAGAGACTATCACTCCCTCTCACTTCTGTTCAATGTACTTCATAGTCCTAACGCTCCTATATACCTGTGTGAAAAATTTCAACGCTTATCAGTTCATGGTTTACCTCTTCGTTCTCATTCTCAAGGCACTCTCTTAATACCCATACACAATTCATCTTTCTTCTCTAACTCATATAGTGTCCATGCGGCTCGACTGTGGAATCATCTCCCATCCACCATCAAAGATGTTACTACATTATCTCTGTTTAAATCACGTCTGAAGAAACATCTCCTTTCTCTTCCTTAATCTCTCCTCCTTTCCTTTTTCCTCTTTCCGCTTTTTTCCTTTTTCCCATTGAGGTAATTTATAAACAAAAACATTTATTTCTATGTTTATATATTTTTCCTTTTTTAATCTTTTTTTTTTTTTTCTATTGAATATGTTCTGTAACTTGAATTGTAAAAATAAAACTTTTATTTTATTGGTTGGTTGGAAGAAATTGCCATTTGGCAATAACATTATGTACAAAAACTTAAATAAATAAATAAAAAAAAACTACTGTTCACCTCTTCCCTCAGTATCTTTTGATCACCCGCCACACATTAAGACCTCGTGTCGTACCTCGCGCGTTTATTTCGTTGAACGTGTGCCGCATCACAAAATTTTGTTTCCACAAATCACCGGTGTTGAGATCAAGATCAGAGCCTGCCATCGTGTTAGTGCCACTTTCAAGTGTCAAGTCAGATCCGACAAGTCCATCAAAAACGAGAACCTGGTTAGTAGCATCCCTTTCTTATCCATTCTATTTGCTTGGGTTGTGGCCGATTGACACTGCATACCGCATATCGAGGATACTTACTTTTTAAAAATAAAATTCAATTACAGTTCACTCCGCTCAATAATATTGTAGACCCCTGAGGTTTCACCCCCGCTATTTCACGCCCCGCATCCGCGTAGGAATTCGTTTTCCCACCAATATGTTTATGTTTTTTGTCATAAGTAATGTCCGAATACGTTAATAATATTTTTTGATTCCCAGTTACACTCGTTCACATCATTTTTTCATACTCAACCTTCTACACTGCTCGCTCGTTTTTTAATTTTTTTGAACCGATAATATTTTATATTTTCTCCTTAGTAAGTAACATGTCCTCCTGTTAAAATCGTGAAAAGCTTTAAGTGAATGTATGTAAGTACTATTATTTAAAATTATTTATTTACATTATTTCAGTTGTTTATTTTTTTATAAACATACGTAAGTAACGTACCTTCTAAGATCTTGAAATTGATTGAAAAATACTTGGCAGGCGGTTGGGTTTGAAGAGAATCATGTGGTGGCTTCATGAGATCCTTGTCTTTTAGCTTGCCTCTTGTAAGTGAGTTGCGGAGCATCCTTACCCACAGTCCAGCTCAGCTGCAATTTGCAAGCATTAATTAATTTAAATGGCCTTGGTGTTTTTATATTACAGAAATATCCCAATGGAATATTTCTTCGTATTCATTGCTGACAGCTCCACAACCAGGGGGAAAAGAGTCTCGATGGAGTGAAGAAAATTGATTTTAGTTGCATCTGAGTTGTTGGAATTTTGCAGAAGTACTGTCACCAACTGAGTGTATTTATATCATTTGTTTCCTATAAATTCGTGAATCTCCTTTTAAAACTTTCAAAGCTTTATTATCTTTCCCTTCCAAAACTCGATTAAATGCAGGATCCTTTACAAATTGTCGAACATGTTACCAAACAAAAAAAAAACAACTGTCTCTTGCATAACAAAAGGCTTGCCTTTGGTTCATATCTTTGACAGTTTTTTCACAAAACCCAGGTTTGAATCAGAAGGGGCGAAAATTTAACATATTTTGGTTGTACGCGAGTGACGTGAGACTCGGCAACGATATTTTTCTCGCAAGTGACAAGATTTATTACACCCCAACTACACAACGAATAAAGTAGCCACTTAAACTAGCTAATCACAAGTCATCAGCCCTGTAAATGCGTAGACTTCTATATTCTCTTCTATTCAAAAAGGTTTCTTTGTTATAGAATAACCAAATAAAGCATAAATAAATAAGAAGGACGAATGTGACGTAGTGTATAAAGTCTATTAATACAAAATGTTCTTTTCTTTATGATATTTCTCTCTTTTCATTTTGAGTTTTATTTAAACTTTAGTGAAAAAGTTCTGTTGGATATTTTTATGATTATACAACCAGTTTATATAAATGTATTTCAGATACGTCAAATTCTTTTATACGACTAAAATAATTTGGAGTTTTTCCCGAGGAAAACAAAAAAATAATCAAAAGTTGACTTAAAGTTTGCAGAATTCCTTCAGTTTTGAAGTAATTCGTGAAAAGTGTTTAGTAGAAGTTCACTTAACGACTTGGATTTAACACTTTCATCCTGGCTCATTTTAATTAAAATTTACACGAAATAAAGATACATTTGAATTTATTGAATGAAACCTTTGTTGTGAGATCATTAGTTTCGGATAGCACAGATCTTTGTTCCATAAGCATAAATATGCAGAAATATAAATTCTAGGTTCTGATTGGTTTAAGAGGAGCTTAAAAGGGGCTTTATGTATTGGAGAAAAAACAATAAAACAATTTAATTGTTTTTAAAAAGTTCTTACCATTGCTTACAATATTCTTATTAGATAAACTTTACCCTTACCTGGTTGTTCAACGTGTATATCGATAACTGCATGAAAGAACTGAAGGGCTTAATAATGGGAGCAAAAATGGGTGATTTAAATGTCAATTGTCTTTTATATGCTGACGATGCCGTGCTTCTTGCTAACAACAAAGAGGAACTGCAATTTTTGGTAACAAAGGTCTACGATGTATGCAAGGGAAGCGATTTGCTGATGAATGTCGATAAATCGAATGTGATGGTTTTTGAAAGAAATGAAAGTATGCCTAAATGTGAAATCACTGTGAATGGAGTGATACTAAAACAAGTAGAGGAATTTGTGTATCTGGGAAGTATGTTTACTGGGGATGGAATGACTAAGAAAGATATTGAAAGGACGGTGAGTGCCGGGAACAGGGTAAACGGTGCACTTAAATCAACCTTGGCAAATAAATGTTTGTCGCAAGCGTCAAAATTAGCAGTTCACATCGGAGTCCTGGTCCCGACCCTGATGTATGGAAGCGAAGAATGGACTAAAAACAGGGATAAAAGTGGGCCAATTGCTATCGAAATTCGATCTCTTAGGTGAATGTGTGGTAAAACTATGTACGATAGATGCACAAATGTTGAGATCCGTACATTATGCAAGACGGAGGTAAGCACTGACGGTAAGCAAGTCACAGTGAAAGAACGGCTAAGAATATTTACAATGATAATGTTGATAGATGCAGAAACAGAGGAAGACCGAGAAAGACTTGGCATGACAAGATCTTAGCTTAGCTTTACAATATATTATTAAATACCTTATTCGTTTTGAATTTTTTCATCCATCATTCCCTTTCCGCACCTAATGGTGCAAAGGGCACTGAATTGGTACACTTGGAGCGTATTCTTGTGTGAAAATTCCCTTTTAAATAAATATTTCATCCATGTCGGGATTCGAACCAGAGACCTCTCGCATGATAGAAAAATGCGCTGACGATTACACCACGAGGCCGACAAATTTAAAATGTGTAAATTTTTGTTATGTGTTTTGTGTATTGATGTGTCGTAATACTAAGAAATGTATTGATTTTAGAAGATTTTCCAACAAACCGGGATATGAAAATTTATAGTTGTGTTAAAATAAAATTGTGTCGTGTAAATAAAACAAGTGTTTCCCGTCTGAAAGGGTTGAATTGTGAAACTTGTAATATGACGTAGGTATTGGAAGCATAAAATTTTTGTTATTCGTGTAGTACTGAAAAGAAATTGAAAAAATACCTACCTAGATTGATTCATTGACTCATGTATTATATGACAAATATTTACGTTTTTGTCTTACCAACTGAAATTCAAATGAAATAATATTGATTTGACTTTTTAGCGTTTTAATTTTTTTAGCGTGAGAAAGAGATAAACACATTTCCTTGGTTCTAATTTTTATATAAGTCAACACCGGCTGTTAGCATTTTTTTCAAAATGTATTTTGTAAAAAAAAACATGCAGGTTGAAGTACAATGTTCAAACGAAGGCAGAATAATGAATCTTACAGACTGTAAACGCAAAAACTCCCATATCCCCTTCACAAAAGAAATTACCTCTATGTTGCCATAAATTTCAATCTTAATAACTTTTTAGGGAATCAAATCCAACCTTGTCAACAAACATTTGGATGGACTTTATATATTGTTGAGATTTTTTTATTTATTTGATAGTTTATCCATATTTTGGTATTAAATATGCGAGAGTACGTTCTCAAACTGTTACATTTAGTAGTAAGATAAATGTGGGGGTGTGTCAAAATGTCCCCTCGGCGCAATGTACCCCGGTTCTCATTTGCATTCTGCTTCCCTTGTTCTTGAATATTTGGTAAATATATTGCAAAGCTGTCATAACTCCAAGAAATCAGCGTTGGGGATATGACGGAGCTACAGCCCCGTAGGTAGAATACGTTGTGTGTTTGAGGGTAGCTACTGCGTTATGAATTAAGTGAAAATGAAAAACATGTTGTTCAACAATATTTATACCTATCCACATCCGTTCCACCCCCCATTTCCTAGCGCCCTCCATGTGACAATAATAGAGAAACATCACGTTTTTTAAAAACATTTTTAAAGTAATAGAAGTTTATAAAATACTGTCCAGTAAAAACATATTTTTTTGCTTATTATGAGTAGCACAAAAAATACTATTAAATTTGTAATTTAGAATTCCCGCAAAAACGGTCATTTCATTGGTCACGCCCCTAATACGTCCTCCATTCATATTTTTTTGTTCCTTGCCATTGAAATTCGTGTTGAACCATTTTACAAATCTTGACGTCACAACAACTAAGGCTAAACACTTCGCGTTTTTCTACGAACGTATTTTTATTGATTTTTTAGAAACATTTATGTATGAAAACATTTCTCCACTTTATCAATATAACTATATCTATATCATAGAACATTACATTTTGATTTTGAAAATACAATTAAATATTTAAAATCCATTTTATATATTTTTATTGGTATTCGTAGTATGTGATATTTCCCTATTCTACGTGTGAGTGCCGGAAAAAACGTAAAAATTTCAATACCGAACGAACATCTAACAAATCAAGTGCTCCTAGCAAACAAAGTTCAATAGGCAAGCTGTGCCAGCGTCGAGAGACCGCCAGATTCTTCATCAGGTTCCAGCTCACGTCACGCCTCATTATCAGCAGGTTAGTGGAGTTGCGCAACCTTCCTTCCCCTTACAATACTGGAGCCTTATGCTGGAAAGGTGTGACATTTTGTCACACACTCGACAATAGTCGATTGGGCATTTCGATTGCTTTGTCATAATGCTATTCTTAAAAACCCTCCGACAATTTGATATAGGCTGGATGATGATGCAAACCAGCGTGTAGATATCGGTTCGTATGGGTTGATTTTCTATACGCCTAAAACTGTCGTTTGATTTTCTTCTTACTTCAACATCTAAGAATGGAAGAGAGTCGTTAGTTTGTAGTTCCACTGTGAACTTTATCAGGGGATGTAATAAATTTATGGGTTCTAGAAAAATATTTAGTTCATTCCTCCCTTGTGGCCAGACTGCAAAGATATTGTCTACATACCTCAGCCACACTTTGGGTATTAAAATCGCAGTATCAAATGCTGTATCTTCAAATCTTTCCATAAAGAAATTTACTATCACGGCGAAAGTGGAGAACCCATGGCTACTCCTTCTATGTTTTGTGTTATCGGGTATACTTGTACGATTGTAGTCTTCATGCAGTGTGGCATATGAAGATTATACTGCCGAAATAAGAAAAAAGGACGCATTTATCGGTTTTTTAGAAAATGAGTTAAAATTAGGACATTTGGAAAAAATACGCATCTACTGGTACTTGAATTATTTTCCTAAAATAACCATAACCCTATTATTTTCAATAATAAACGAGAATTAACTGCAAAAAGTCTAAAGAGATTACTAAATATAAAAGGCTGTTTTGACTTATATAATTATTAAAGACTGATTTAAATACTTTTCTTCTATTCCGTTTTTAAAAACGTCTGAAATGAATGTATCTACTTGTATTCAATTAAATTTAAGATAGGCGCATCTGCTAGTAATTTTGAAATAATTTGATTATTAGGTCAGCGTTACTAGTTTGAAAAGCAGTAAATATTAACAATAAGAAAAAGACAATTTACCTTATTACTAAACAAAATGGTGGATTTTACACAGTGTGTAAAGTGGCCACTTAAACCAGCTAATGACAGGTCGTAAGCCTTGTAAATGCTTGTAATTCAATAAGGTATTTTTTTAAGTGTTCTGTATTCCTGTTGTAATTTTTTAATTCATTGAATCTCTTACTAGATCTATTAAAATTTTTAGGAAATAAATGTCGACGCATAAAAACATATTTTAATACTGCCGGCAATAGATTTTTCGTAATAAAGGTAATAAAGAACTCACACGAGAAGTAGTATCATACGTGATAAATATAGCGCAGGAAATTGGTAAAATAAACCAAAGTAGGGAACAAAATGCCGAACACTCCTCTAATGGAACGGAAGGCCTGTTGACTACTGCCAACAGGCCGGCTTTTCCTGAAGAGTTTTAAGTGGTTTCCTCTCCACGTGAGCAAATGCTGAGAAGTTCCTGATTAGCCCACATTATTATATCCCTCCTGATCCCAATAGTTTGGATAAATTTTAAGATATTTAATTGCAGAAAAATCCACTTTTTGAAATATAAACCTGGTATATTATAAGCAAGGTAAATAATAAAGCAACTCCCATATAAAAAAAAAGAAATTTTTTTCGTAGCTTATAGATAAATGATGATGAATAGATGTTGACGATGAATGGATGGTAAGCGAAATAATTGAGAAAAAAAAGGTGTATATAATAAAAATATTATTTATTAAGATAAGACTGTACCGAGGTAATGGTGCGATGGTTTTGACATACATTAAATGTC
Organism: Micrasema longulum; assembly: GCF_059751315.1. NCBI lineage: Eukaryota > Metazoa > Arthropoda > Insecta > Trichoptera > Brachycentridae > Micrasema > Micrasema longulum. The sequence goes on along the minus strand of NW_028279199.1, from coordinate 15,414 downwards.
ATGGGTAGATGAAGTCTTGTTTTTCACATTTGTAATATTTATGGAACTTGTGTAGTAAATTAAGGATTTTTTAAGGAAAATACTCGCAAATTTATTCACTAACCAAAATCTTAAGGCTTCACTTGGTGTTCGGAATTTTTAAGTCGATATTTTGCTTGTCAAGTTTACGTAATAAAATGCGTCAATCATTGGTCCGTTCCTAAAAAAAAAATACTTACACTGACTTATTTTATTTTAATTTCATTTATTACGAGCTGAACCCGGCAATGCTTTGGTATTGCTAGATTTATTTTATTAAAATAAACGGCACTTAGTGCCTTTTACATATAAGTTGCATATACAATAAAATACATCCATGTAAGAGGAATAAGTCAAATATAGTATTTTAAATAAATTATTACCAAACAGTTATTTAAAAATTAAGGAGTCAAAAAAAAGATACACAGTTTAAAAAATATACTACTAGTTATAAAAATTATTTAAAAATAAATATTTTGAACCTGTAAAAAAAAAAGTAAGAAAGCAACACATATTAAAAAAAAATTAGAACAATTTTGAATAACACTTAACGAAGATTTTTCTTTTTTAAATTACATGTATTATTATTTAAAACTACTACTTAGGTAACTACTTTTAGTATAAATAAATATATAAATACATACTGATAAAAAATTGATAAATATAAATATTTTGTACTTTATATAAAATCAAGAAAAGAAAAAACAAAAAACATTTATAAAGAAATTAATACAATTTTGATGAACAATGATAAAAAAAATATTTATCTAGAACTATTAGGTACTAGCTTCTCCTACCCATGAAATACAGGTGAAGGGCCGTCCTATATAATCTAAACTTAACATGCAATGAGTCACCAACGTCTTGGTACTTATTGCCTAGAGCGTAAAGTCTATTGATGACTGCATTTTTACCATATAAAGTCGAAGTATTGTTGCCATAGTATTAGTAAGTTTGCCGAGTTGCTCTTTTTGGAACATTGAAATTAATAAGTGATAAAATGCGGAGGTATAAAACATAGAATGAATTATTTTATGTAAATTTAGTAAGTCAGTTATAATTCTTCTATCGCTTGATCTTAATAAGTTCAAAATATACAATAACAAATTATAATTTAAAAATTCGATGATTTAAAATTAATAAATCGTAAAAACTTATTTTGAACTCTTTCAATGCAATATTTGAGTACATACTCGTATATTTATTTATGTATTCATTCTACAGAAACAAACAGTCGACAATGATATAATAACATAAAAGATACGGTTTAAAGACAGACCAGCAAAGTTTCTAAATAAAAATCATCCATATTAAATTGTGGTAAAACCAAAGGGTGTGTTTCTGTGTATTTGAATGACAGTAAGTGTAAGGGTGTGTTTGTGTGCATTTGTGTGGGAGTAAGTGTGTTCAGGTGTCTGTAAGCGTGAGCATTATTAAATAGCGAATAGGAGCGTATCGCAGCCTGAAAGAATGAGTTTAATTTTATTTTTAAATAAATTAAGGGGCATGTAAAATATATCAATAGGTTCTAAAAAAAGCATTTTAGTTGACAGATGTGAACAAAATTGAAAGTTTGATATCAATTATTGTATTTAGTCCAAATTAGATATGTACCTATACATGATTATTTTTGTGTTTCGGATTACATAAATTGTGACCACAGAGAATTTTAATAAATAGGTATTCAAACATTCAAACGTTGTTAAAGAGCTGAACTTCACAAACATCAACAGATGAAAGAATTGAAGGAATATAGATGTTCAAATATAGGCAGAATGGTGAATGTTACACAGTGTGTAAAGTGGCCACTTAAACCAGCCATTGACAGGTCATAAGCCCTGTAGATGCCTAGACTTCTATATTACCTTCTCTTAAATATTCTTCATCTCTGTTGTGATGTGTTGATATAAACAGCTCCCCAGGGAGTTGAATCCAGTTCTTGTCTACAAAAATTTGGACAAACTCAAAATATTGTTTTTATCAACTTAATTTAAAAATGTCTGAATAAATTTCTGACTTTATTAGAGTAGCAAATTTGGTATCTGCCCCAAACATGTGTAGGTTCTCATCTAAGTTTGAATGATCAGGTTATTGAGACAAGGGGACGGTATGTAGTAAATAATTATAACGTATTCTTGTAACTTTGGCTATATTTGGATATCAGATAGCACTCTTGATTACACGCTTGGGTAGTTCAGCGAATACGCCCTTATGACTAAATTTATGAGAGCATTTCGCAAGAGCTATTTTATTATCTACAGAATTTTGTGTTCATTATTTTTGGCTCAGGTCCAAAAGATATTTTTTTGATCGAAGAAAGTATTTTTCTAAGAAGCTGTTAATAAAATTTGAGAAAAACAACGAGAAACACTGGACAGATATTTGCCAGGGAAAGGATTTTTGTAATACGACAATACAAGTAAACAGTTGCAGTTTTGGGCATCAACATCATTTTCCAATCTGCACCAAGAGGTACATAGGGCACTGAATTGATGCTCTTATATAAGTTCAATATTAAAAAAAAATAAAAAAAATATAAAGTCTTAATATATACGGTTTTTCAGGGCTAGACCGCAAAACATCATTCCTCACTGCTTTATAATAAATCTTTTTGAAATTTTTCCTTAAAGTTATTTTAAAAAGAAATATTTTCTCAAAATATAGTGAATCCTTAATATCTTGGACAAGCAGCCTTCCACAAACCCCTACCCCTCTCCTCAGGAGTGAACCTTGTATAGAAGCGATTATGCGTAGCTTACCATTATATTTGACTGAGCATAATAATGTTTTATGTAACATTATTTACATAAAAACAAATAAACAATTACTATTTATTTTAAATCATTTCCACCGTTTGTATTTTTATCCTAATATAAGTATTAATATTAATAAAGCGCGCCCAGCGCCTGCAGTGAGCCAAGAAACTAGCCGATCATTTATGTTTATTTTTTTATACAAATAAGTATACTATATTTTGAATGTCTTAACCCTAGTGCGGGTTTTTTTTTGCCTGATTAAACTTGCAGATTACACAAATTATTGGAAGATTCTTAATTTGGAAAACAGTATTTCAAACATTATTTCTTAAAGGCTATTTTTCTCATAGATGGTACTTTTGACATAGGACCATAATTACTTTCATGCGTCATATTGCAGGATATATAGCGCTCAACGCTGCCGTTTTTAGCATTAATTATTTCTAGAACAATTCGGCCAGTTGTTGTTTCAATTGAATACCTAATATCGACTAAATTCTTAGAGCTATTTATTTGTCTATTTTTTGATGAGTTATGTATTAATAAAGTAATTGATAATATATCTATATAATATCATATATCACGAAGTTACGTCGTTTGTGTTGGTTTCACAAATAAGAGTTGTATCACACAAAACCACAAAAAAATATCAATTTATTGCATATATTACTTACATTTTATTATGAAATCTCTATGTAGATACAAATATATGATATTTTTTTATAGCTTACCTGTAAATAAAATCACCATTGGCCACTGCCTCTCCTACCCAGCCGCTTCTCTTGTCCGCGTCTGTTGCGTATAGCTTCATTGGTCAAATACGTTGTAATCTCAATTTTTTTTGTAGGGGGAGGGGTAGGAGTTAGCGGAAGGAATGTTTGTCTGAGAAAATTAGAGATTTACTCCATTTTGAGATTAAAAAAACTTTTTTATTTTAAATGGCTTTTTGGAAAAAAAATTATTAGGATTATTTTAAAAATTTTCTGTGGTAATGTTCCTTTAAAGTTTCGCGGTCTGGCCCTGAAAAACCGTGTATTACACAGACATGAAGATTATTTTACAGAAGGGAATGTAGAAGTCTAGGCATCCACAGGGCTTATGACCTACCATTGGCTGGTTTCAGTGGCCACTTTACACAATTTGTGACATTTACCATTCTGCCTATATTTGAACATGTATATTCCTTCACAAACATCAACAGATGGAAGTAATGGAGCCTGGATACTTTGTGGATGGCAAGAGTTCTCATTTTGCCAAATCTCTCTCTCCAAGCCCAGATTTGAATAGTATCGGTCACATAGAATGTGTAAAGATGGTTCTTCATCAAACATTTATCTATTTAAACAATATGAAATATAATGATAGATGAAAAATGAGATGAAAGAATTGAAGGAATATAGATTTTCAAATATGGGCAGAATAGTGAGTGTTACACAGTGAGTAAAGTGGCCAATTAAACCAGCCAATGGCAGGTCATAAGCCCTGTGGATGCCTGGACTTTTTTATTTCCTTCTGTAAAATGATCTTCATGGATGTTGTAGTATGTTAATATTAACACCTCCCCAGGACGTGAATTCTTTGTCCACAAAAATTTGGGATAAACTCAAAACACTGTTGATGTTATTTGTCCACCAAACTTAGCCGAAATTAAACTATATTTATTTTTACATCGTATTATCCGCGCCTTGATTTTTTGAAGTTTTGGAATTCTAAAATTACACCGCCCGTGACGTCATAAGTTCTAGTCGGTGAGTTCTGCTGATTAGGGCGGTGGGCTTTCGGAACATCACAACACCACAATTGGTTGATTTACAGGAATTTGTGAAGTATTTCAAAATAATTTATTTTTATAATTAATTTTAAAAGCCTTATTTTTGTTGTTAAACATTTTATTAAATGTTACAATATTTGTATCTAACCACTTACCGACTTTTCTTTGTATTTCATAAAGATGCGAGAGTTAAAATCTTACACACAAATAATAAAGGGTAAAAAGTAAATAATATGAAAATATTTTACATTGGGAAAGCTTTTAAAAAAAGGTTCCTTTGATCAATTATCAAACAACCTTTCAATATAGCCTATTATACGATGTTGCATTCTAATAATCTCCCCTTACCTATTAAATTCACGCCCCTTTCTTCATCCCTTCCCTCTTATTGTTAACATTTTTTTTCACAACGTAAAATGTTTTTATAACATAATCAGTGCATCAGGGTGACTTATTAAAATGCAGGTCGTGTTGGTTTTTTTTTTGTGTAACACAACTTTGGTGAAAGCGTATAGTGGGTTTTGCATGTTCGTTTAATTGGTGTCCTGACGAAGAGCCAGATACGTCTCGAAACCGGTAGACAAAGAAAAGTCGATAAGTGGATATATAAAAAAAAATATTTATATTTAGTTATGAAAACTTATTCATAGAATCAAAAATTTAAAAACACTATAATCAAACAATTATTACATTTATTATATTTATTTAGTTTATTTTATTTTATTTATTTACAAAACATTAGTTTATTGCACATTATTTGACACATTACTACTACTACTACTACCATCACGCCATTTCCCCGTAGGGGTAGGCAGAGAGAATGGACCGCCACACACGTCTATCCTGGCATACAATCCTAGCCTCTTCCACATTCATACATCTTGTAATACATGCCCTTCGGTTCTGTCTGCTTTTGACATGACGAGACTTAAGATTTTGGTTTATCTGATCATGCCACGTCTTCTTTGGTCGTCCTCGTCTCACGCTGCCGTTCATTTTCGCCATATATACTTGTTTTACCATTCTTTCGTCGTTTATTCGTTCTACGTGACCAAACCATCTCAGAAACCCTTTCTTAATCTTATCAATTATACTTGACTCAGATTTACACTCTAGTCTGATTTCATCATTTGTGACCCTGTCATTCATTGATTTCCCACACATCCGTCTAAGAGATCGCATTTAAACCGCGTTCACTCGGCTTTCATCCTTCCTCTGCTAGTTTCATGTTTCACTTCCATACATAAGTGTTGGGACTAAAACTCCGTTGTGCACTGCCAGTTTAGCTTCGATTGACATATTTTTATTAGAAATTACTGTGCTTTGTGCTCCGTTCATTTCCCAATTTCATGAGACTAAAAGCCCTGTGTTGAGATGGGAAGAGCAATTAGTTGACACAGTCACACGAGAATATCCCCACAAATATAGGATCAGAAACACAAAAAATAATTTTAAAAAACATATATAAGGCACATCAATATGGTAAAGAGTAAACTCAAACATTAGAAAATCATCAAAAAGTTTTCCACTCAAATCCCTCCCACTAAGGAAAATCCAGTCCATATGAAACTGATAATTTATGGTTTTCTTGTTTTATTAATTATTTTTAAAATTTTATTTTTATATTTATTTCAAATTGTTTAAACTGCTTCTGATGTGTCATATAATTTTAAGGTTTAATTTTTGTTTTTAAATCTTATATAAAAAGACATAAAGGTTTTTTTTAAAAATAATTCAACTAAATATGTTCATGTTATAACTTTTATAAAAGGTAATTTTGTCGTGTATGTTTATATAATAAAAATAAAATCAAATTATTGAAAAGTAAAATACATCAAATTTAAATAGTAATAAAAACAGCATTCATGATAACAAAATGGGTTTAATGAAAGATATTCTATGGAGAATGTTGTTTATTTGATTCACATTTATTTTACACATATTCTTTATAATTTCACTTAAGTATTATTTATTCTAACACTTTGGTTGGTAATAATGCTTAATTAACATATGACTTAAGTAAATCTAATTTATAATAATACTACCTTATACTAAGAAAGTTTTTATACATACATTCATAAAACTTAATCACAAAAAACATCCATCCGCACATTAATATTTTTATCGTTTTTATATTTTTTATTGATCCAATAAATTTCAATGCACACAAAAATAGAGTAAATAAAATAGACAATCTTTTTAAAAATAATAATAATAAATACACCGAATCTTATTTTACACGGTTTCGAAATAATACGGTGCAAAAATTAACTGAGAAAAAAAAACATTAATTGAACGTAGTTATGTAAAAAGCAGCCTGCCATAAAAAAAATTAAGTGAGATAATAGTACTTTTGAGAAAAGAGTGAATAATCTACCCAATCATTTGGAATGTTTTTTATTAAAAAAATTATAAATAATGCATAAATAATTATATTTTATAATAAAAAAATATTTTGATTATATTAACCAGTTTTAATGATTTTTTTAGTCTGTCTGACCACACAACCTAAATGTGCATTTTGGAGAAAACAGCCAGCCTTAATTAAACTCTGATGTATGTTGTGTCATTATGTATGAGTAAAAGCAAAAAATGCAGAAAGAAAAAAAAACGGCAAAATACAAAATTTGAAACTAAGCATCTTATTTATGGTGAGAATTCTTTGCGCTGAATTCAAGCAAAAATCATAAAAAGGTTTGTTTCAAAACATCATTATAAAAAGAAAAATGTCAGGTTGACTCATTACCATAGAAAACTAACAACCCACGGTAGCCAGGGCAAAATAATATTTTTCCTAATATTGATTGTTTAGACGAAAATTTTTTCGCAACAATGTAAAGTTTTGGCGCAAAATATATCAGGAAGACAAGTCACCCCGATTTAGGGTACATCTTATATTTGATAGTGGTAGAGAATAATAAAACAATATATATAATCTTTGTTAAGATATTTTGTTGAAAAATTAAGGTACAATAAATAGTAAACATATTTTTAAAATCCGAAATTATTTTTTCTGTTTTAGTACACTTTTTTAGAAGGTACTGTGTGAAACTTAACCACCCTATAAGAGGTTCCGTAAACGTAAATATAATTGTTTACCCAAAACCCGGTCTAATTTTGTTCAGAGACACCTCTCCTTCATCGCACCGAGACTGTTTAATATTTTGGAAGAGCGAATTCACCTCTTAAGAACAAAAAATATTTTCAAGAGAGGGGTTCTGTCGTGTAGACCATAAACTGTTGTACAGTGTACACTCACATGATATCATTTTTTTAGTTATTTATTGATTCGTAATCAGCATTTAGTAAGCTATACTTGTGTCTATTTTTTTGGCTACGACAACTGAAAGGTTGTAAATTAAATATCTACTCATGCAGAGTAACATCAAGTGTTTGCCAATAAATTATTAAAATACTACTCAAATGCATTTTTATAAAAATATTTTAACGTTTATTATTTGAATATTGTATTAGTGAAATTAAAACCACGTGTTTTTTTAATTCGTTGTAATCTGCTAAATAAATTATATTAAAAAAAAAAAATGGTGTGTTTTTATTCAAACTGTACACACTTAAAAGAAGTTTCTGTCATTTGTTTAAAATATTAGTTCTAAATACTGTCCAGTAAAAAAAAAAAATTTGATAATTATTAGTAGCAAAAAAAAATATTTTAAATTTGTAATTTTGAATTCCCGCAAAAACGGTGATTCGATTAAACGTAGTTATGCAGAAAGCAGCCAGTCCATAATTTTGAGAAATTGAGATACTGATGTTATTGGGTGTAGTCAGGTCAATTCTATGTTCTGCTTAAAATAGCCAGACCGCTTTTGCACAAAAAACTGTATTAATCGCCTTCTAAAAATGGTGTCGATCAAATGGCATTTTTCAATTTGCGAAAAAACACCCACAGCAATAGAACAATCTTACGGCACTTTAAAAATCATTAAAACTGGTCAAATACATAATTACATTCTTGTTTGAAGTATGAAAAAAACCCGAATGTATTCAATGTGTATCAGTTTTCAAAGTCAAAAACATTTCAACTGTTGTGTAAATTCGATTATTGACTATTTTCACAAAAGTTCCATTATCTCAGTTTCATTTTTCTATGGCTGGCTGCTTTCTGCATAACTACGTTCAATTGGTCACGCCCCTTATACGTCAGATTCATGTTTATTTATTCGTGGCCTTAGAAATTTGTGCAGAACAATATCACGAATCTTTACGTCACAACAACGAAGGCTTAACACGTCGCGTTTTTCTACAAACGTATTTTTATTGAATTTCTTCTTTCATTTATATATGAAAATGTTTCTCCATAATATCCACAGATCCAGATTTTGAAAATACAATTAATTATTCTAAATCCATTTAATTTATTTTTATTGGTATTCGTAGTATGTTATATATTTCCATATTGCAACCCGTTGAAATCTGCTCTTAAATTTAGGATAAATTGTAATAACGGAGATACTTGCATTAAAAAAAATAAAAATTTTTGACCATAAAGTAAATGCTCTTAATCAATAAAAAAAAATGTTTTTTTACAAAACGCCGTTTTTTTGTGCTTGTACCGTGTCTATCTATATTTAATTAAACGTCATTGGATCATACAGCATTTTTCCTAACATTTAACATACATAATTCTTAATAATTTACTTTAAAATACTCAAATGTAAATTTAAAAATACAATATAGTCTTCTATTTACAAAAATTGATTGAATTTTGTAACAAATAAATACAAAATTTAGCTTTTGAAGATTTACAAAATAAAATTCGAAATTTGGTACATTTTTATTAAATTTTTTATTTATCAGATTTAAATTCCTCATTCTAATCAAAAGAAACTTTGAAGTTGTGAGTGGACGAAAATGTAATAATCTTATGATATTTTATCAGGTGAAATGAAATGAAATTAGAATTTACTTAGAATAATTTTAATTATAAGTTAATTAACTGTTTTGTAATTAAAATAAGGTAGACTTTGAGATCTCAAAAACAGAGACATGATTAAAATAATAATAAAAATGACAAATATGTGAACGATAACTACTTCAAATACCATTAAACCATTTCTCCGTAAGCGCAGATAGAGAAAAGCCACACGCCATCCATCTTGACACACATTTTTCAACATTTATATATCTTGTCATACGTTTGATTCAGTCTGCCTTTGACAATAAGTTTTCATTTGAAATTTAAAAAATAATTTAAGGCTTAAAAAAGTTTTCTAGTTATTTTGTCAAATTGACCATGTCCAATCAATTTAATACCAATCACAGAAGAATTTTTTTTTTGGTGTGGGTATTTATTAATTTAAGCATTTTGCACAAAAATACAGTTTTTATTTATTAATATAATTGTTTTCTTACCTACCTAAACCGTTTGATTTGAGAAATTAAATAGCCTAATGCAATAAATGTAATGAAATAAATGACTAATATTCTATGATTATAATAAAAATAGTAAATGATCAAATTAATGAATAAACAGTTCATACAAGTAAAATCAGAGAGGTCAAAAGGTTTATTAAATGAATAAATTGCCGGGATCGTAGTTCAACGACGCATGTGATTTTCTTCAACTTAACGTGAGAGCAGTTTCAATTTTTTTTGGCACTTTATTTCACAATTTAATAAGTACAAAGTTATACCATTTGATTTCCGAGTTAGTTATATACATATGTAATATTTAATACCCGGAAAAAATACATTATTCAACTTTTTAAATATCAAATAATAATGAAAGTCAATTTCGCATTTTTTCACGTCCGTCGATGTTTTACGATCCCGACAAAATAATAATTATATTAGGTATACAATACAATATAGGTATACAATACTATACAATACAATATGAACATTTCAAAAAGAAATTAATATGTCAAAAAAAAACAAAATAATCGCCGTTAACAATAAAAACCTCGAAAAAGTAGATGAATATAAATATTTATCTTGAACGTATGATATAACTAGGCAAAGAAAATCAAACAGTGGAACTGCCAAGAGAAATAAAAATGAATTAAGCAGCCTTTGAAAAACTGATTAAAAAATAAAGAGATTCCAATTTGTCTGAAAAGGAAAACATATGAATTGTGTGCACTGCCAGTGACTACATATGCATTAGAGACTATGGCCCTCACAAAAAGAAATGTAGAAAAGCTCAAATGCACATAGTGATCCATGGAAAGATCCATGCTTGGTATAAGCCTAAGAGAAATGAGAAAATTAGGAACAGCCAGAATAGCGGATATCATGGATCGCATGGTAAGACTGAAGTGGCAATGGACAGGACATGTTGCGAGACAAGACCCTGGCAAGCTGGACCCTAAAATGTTAAGATGGAAACCTTGGAAGAATGAGAGAGGCGTTGGAAGGCCTCAAAAAGATGGTCCGGCGACATAGTCGCTGTGGGGGGTAAAAATTGGCTGCAAGCAGCAACCGATCGAATGAAATGGAAGGGTATAGTAAAGGCCGAGACAGTAGGCTGAAGAAGAAGATGAAGAAGTATAGGGCTATTTTTTTTTTCAACTTATCAGGTATAAAATCATTTCAATTATTACATCAAATTAAATTTTTTTATGAATATAACGGCTCCTTAGTGATACGAGGCAACGAAGAACATAATATTTTATTTTTTGAAATGAAGATATAATAAACTTCCCTCTTTTTCTAAATCCAATGAAGTAAATAAACAATATTTTCAGTTTGTCCAAATGTTTAAAGACAAAATATTGTATTTCACCCCCTAGGGCGTCATTAAGATTAACGAATTACAACAGGGATGGAGAACATTTTATATAAGGTAATATGGAAGTCTAGGCATTTATTGGGTTTATTACCTGTGATAGGCTGGTGTAAGTGGCCACTTTACACACTGTGTAACATTAATCATTTTGACTATGTTTGAACATCCATATTTCTTCCATTCTTCCATCTGTTGATTTTAGTGAAGTTAAAGAGCTGAAAACTTTATTGTTGCCTAGTATGTGAAATAATTCAATCAGATGAATCTCTTTACAATAATAAAGGTTAAATAACTCATCAGGGAGGAAATCCAGCCAGTCTTCAAGAATTTTGACTTACTCGAAACAATGTTTTAACAGAACTCACTAATTGTATATTTGTATTTTCAAAACGAAAGATAGATTGTTAAATATTTTTAATTTTCCATTTTCTAATAGTGAGTTATTTACAACTCGTGAAAAATGGCCCTCAAAATTCAATATTTGGGTAAATCATAAGAACGCAAATATTTATTTAAAAAACAAAAAAAAAATCCTATGAACGCAAAATGTACGTACAATTTTGCAAAAAAAATTGTATTGCCTAGTATTGATAAATCCTTTATTTTTTCTGGGTTGGTATCCTGAATCTTCTCTACCCCCCTAGAGAGTGGTAAATTTAGGAATTTTTACTTTTTGAATGCGACGACACTTTGCTTCATATGGTCAAATGATGTATAAAACTGTTAAAATGGAAAAAAAAATAATACGGTTTGTCAACAATATTTAAGGTTTGTCCAAATTTTTGTAGACAAGGACTAGATAAATCCCCCTGGTATATAAAAAAGTATAGAAATTGGATTTTTTTTAAAGTGTTGCCTAGTAAAAAAATAAAATAAAGTGAAATAATTCAATAAGATGAATCTCACCCGCATACATAAAGATTTCAGCTCTTTAACTTCACAAACATCAACAGATAAAAAGATTGGAGGAATATACATATATGTTCATATATGGGCGGAATTGTGAATGTTACATAGTGTGTAAAGTGGCCACTTGAACCAGCTAATGACAGGCCATAAGCCCCGTAGACGCCTAGAGTTCTATATATTACCTTCTCTATAATGTTCTTCGTCTCTGTTGTAATATTGATTCAACCTAATTAAGTGTTTTGGGTAATGCTTAAGGCCGCAATAATGTTCTAAATGAAAAACATCATGTTCTCATATTGATGTTTAATTATCAGTGTAGCCAGATATGAAGCAAAGCGTAAACGCATGCAAAAAATAAAAACTCCAAATTTATCACTCTCTAGCTAGGGGGTTCTACCACCCCTAAGCTGAAATTGAGTCTATTTTCTGATATGATAAATAATTTCATCTTTGATTCTCTAACTAAATAATAAATAAAAAAATACTATTTTGACCTGACTAGTTGTTTTATAAATATTTTTAAACGTTCGACTGTTTTTTGTTTGTTTTAAAACCCTGTTAAAATTGGACCAAATTTATAATTTTTTCAATGATATTTAAATTTCAATAATAAAAATCTATGACGAAGTGAAATACTTTAATGTAAATATATTAACTAAGTATCATATAAATATTAAACATTCATTTTTATTTCGTACATTAAATATTTATTTTGATTAAAATAAATATATTTATGACTTTAAAACCCAAATTGATTTATTAATGTCGGTTATTTACAGTATAATAATTATGCATATTTTTTTAACAGCGTCCTTGTTCCCCGAATATAATGTGAATATCATATTATTTACATTTGTACAAAAAAATAAATAAATAAAGATTATTATCTATTTATGATAAAAGGTACATTATATCCCAATTAATAGATAGACTTACGATACAAATATTTTATATTATTTTAATAAACAAAAATATTATTTTTACGTTTTGAATAGAAACTTATGCATATATCGGGTGTAATTATATATTTATTATAATTTATAAATCACAAAAATTATTAAAAATAATCAAAAACATATTCGTGTTTATAAAAAAAAACATTTTTTAAATATGAAAACTTACAATAATAAAATAATCGCTGCACTTACACAAAAAACATATGTTAAAAATAAAACTTTAAATTTTATTACATAAAGATGTTATTTGTTTAAAAAAAATTGTTTTGTAATTATTAAATGTAAACTAGTTTTTTTGTCTGTTTACATTTTGAATGATATTTCAATAGCCAGCAGTAAATCAAAGACATCGGGCTTAAGGAAGAGACTTTTGGCCTAATCGGCTAACTTCGGCATTGTAGAGCGTCGTTTTTGTCATTCATACATTCATGTATATTAATTATTGGAATTTGTTTTGATCAACATTTTTGTTAATAATGGATAAAAAAGCAGATTTTAATAAAAAAAATATGAATAGCATATACTTTAATTATAATATAATTTCAGAATTTTTATTACAAAAAAAATTGTTTTCATTGGTATATTAGAAATTGTATTTAATTTTTTGAGATCTATTAATTCTTCCATTTAAATTAAAAATAAAATGAAAACCCACACAAAGGTTATGCCTTTGTAGGATTTTTTTTGTGTTATCTAATAGTTTATTTTTTATTTGTAATTTATGTATACCTATTGTAAAATGCAAATAAAAAAATATAATTAATAATAAAATATATGCATACATATCGTACATTCACGGAGACTGGATCGCTGTGCACGTACAAACCACGAGCCCACTGCGTGATATCAAATGATTGGCCCATTTCACACGACGGCAAAAATCTACACGGCATGATAAAATACAATTCGGTGGATCGATATTCATTGCTTAAAAATTATTTATTTATTTAATGTCTGGCAAACGCAGTAACTAATACACCATGAGACTGACTAATCTCCAATTGATTTCCTTTTGCGGGATTTTCACTTGAGAGTACTCGCTTAATTTAAATAATGATGTTGATAAAATATTTATTAAGATTTATTTTGTTAAGTTTTACTATATCATTTGAATTGGTTGTGGTCCCGTAGCTAGTGTTGCAAACTCAGAGATCAGAGCTCTGAGATCCGAGGTTCGAACCCCACTTTACCCAACTTAATTTCCATTTTCTAATAGTGAGTTATTTACAACTCGTTAAAAAAATTACACTTAAATTGAAATATTTGGGTAAATTATAAGAACTCTTAATATATATTTTTTAAATTAATTAACCAGGTGTTATATTTGATATATTAATTCAAGCCATTAACTATGAAGTTTTATAAAAAAAAACAATAATTTCATCAAAATTAAATAGGTACTAACGAATCTTAATAATATCAATCCACTTTAATTTAACCGTGCCGTTTAGATTAAGATAATATGTGTGAAATAAGCTATTCTCCGTCGGGTATCACGCAGCTAGTTTGTTTATTTGGAATTTTTTGTTATAATGAACATACTTTAAACACCGGACTCGTGCGACAGAGACGATGCTCTACAAAGTCGAAGTAAGCTGATTATAGCCGGCAGTCTCTTTCTCAAGACCGATGTCCTTTATTAACTGCCGGCTACTGTAATCCATATTCCATTATTATATTTTACATTAAATTTATTTGAAAAGAATTGAAGTATTTCAATGAATGGTATATTATGTGATTTGATTCCCTTTATTCGAAATTGACAGACTTTTTCTTTTTCGAAAATAAACCGCCGCTTTTTTGGACTGCATTAGATTCTCCTAAAACCTTACATTTACGTTCATAAGAACTACAACATCTTCTGTGGCACTCGAGTACTGCGCCGAATCGTTCGAAATGAGATTCGTATTGTTGGGATATTGCGCCGGATTGTTTGAATTGAGGCTTGGATTATTGGAACACTGCGCCGCATTGCTCGTGTTTCTGGAATACTGCGCCGAGTTGTTCAAAACATGACTGGGATTATTGGAGTACTGCGCCGAACTGTTTGCGGTTCTGGAATACTGCGCCGAACTGTTCGACAGGTACTTGGGGCTGTTAGAATACTGCGCGGAATTGTTGAACTGTACAGAGTAGTTTTGGTCGGAGTGCGCGCTCGGGTAAGCAAAATGATCATAATCGTCGTAGTTTGATCGCTGCTGCGTGTTGGCGGAACCGGCGTCATTGCAACCGAGTCCATGTCGACGGTCAGCCTCA